>NC_142797.1:62254762-62552262 GCF_049724085.1 Artemia sp. Qi Xiang Cuo | reverse complement strand
CTACTATCAAAACTTGCCTGATATTATTAAAACCTGATACGATCAAAATCATGGCCGAAATTATCAAAATCTTGATAAGTATTATCAAAATCTTGCGTGGGATTATCAAAATTTTGACTATTATTACCAAATCTTGTCAGACAAGATAAGAATCCTCTATGGTATTATCAAAATCCTACATTGTATTATAAAAATCATGCAAGTTATTAACCAAATCTTGCATGGTATTATCAAAATTTTTACTTGTTATTAATTAAATATGTTCTGGCACTATCAAAACTTGTCCGATATTGTCAAAATGGTGCTATCAAAATTGTATCTGGTATTATCAAAATTTTGCCAAGTATTACTAAAATCTTGCTTGGAATTATCAATATCATCAAGCTAGATTTAAACAATATTGGAAAGTTTTGATATTCCCAGAAAATATTTTGTTTAGAACAAGTAACATTTTGATAATAGCACGCAAGATTTTGTTAATAACTTGCAAGATTTTGACGGTAAAATCTAAGATTTTGATAATACCAGAGAGGATTATTATAATGTCTGACAAGATTTGGTAATAATCGACAAGATTTTGATAATACCACGCAATATTTTGATAAGACCAGACAAGATTTTGATAGCACCATCCAAGATTTTGATAATATCAGATAGTACAAGAAAATATTTCTTTTAAATATCAGGTAAGATTTTGATGATACCATGCAAGGTTTTGTTAATAAGATGCAATATTTAGGTAATGCCAGAGACTGTTCTCATAATATCTGACAAGGCTTTGATAATGATAAACAAGATTTTTTAATACCTAGCAACATTAAGTAATATCAGGCAGTACTTTGATAATGCATTGCAAGATGTTTGATAATATTAGACAAGTTTTGATAATACTTGACAAAATTTTGATCATTTCGATAATAGCTGACACGATTTCGATAGCCCTGTGTTAAATTTTGGTAATATTGGACACGATTTTGATAGCACCATATTAGATTTTGGTAATAACATACACGTTTTGGTAGTACCAGAAAATAGTTTGCTAATATTAGGTAAGATTTTGATCATACCATGCAAGAGTTTGTTAATAACTTGCAGCATTTTGATAATACTATGCAAGGTTTTGATAATACAATAGAGGATTCTCATGATCCCAGTCGAGGTTTTGATAAATTTTGATAATACCACACAAGATTTTGTTTATACTTGGCAAGATTTTGATAATCTTGATGATAGCAGACACGATTTTGATAGTACTATATTAAACTTGGGTAATAGCATACAAGATTTTGATGACACCATACCAGATTTTGACAACATGAAACACGTTTTGATAGCACCAGACACCATTTTGAAATGTCAGATTTTGACAAGTGAAACACGTTTGATAGTTCCAGAAAATATTTTGTTAATGAATAGAGATTAGGGTGACCATAGTAATTATTATGATTACACATAGGGGAGACCATAGTTGTTATTATGGATATAAATAACGGTGACGATAATAGATATTATAGATACAGATAGTAGTGATCATAGTACCTGTAATGGTTGCAGATAGGCGCGACTGTCACGACAAATTATGAATACTGATAGGGGCGATCAGAGTAGTTATTATGGCTACAGGTAGGAGCGACCATAGTATTTGTTACATGTATAGTCGAATAGATAACAACCATAGGTGTTGACCATAGGACATATTGAGGTCCCAGGGCGACCATGAAAAATATTAAGACTATAAGTGAATAGATGGCAGCACTAGGGAAGACCGTAATATCTCTGTAGGCATTACTACCGGCATATAAGATTTTATGCAAAGGGTGTTCGTATAAACTTCAGAGGTGGCTCATTTAATTGGAAACTGTAAGTTATAGTTACCTGTTTATGAGTAAAAGTGACCGGAGAGCACCTACCCCCCCTCGATACACCCTCTTTTTCCCAAATGAATCCAATCAAAATTTTGAAAGAGCAAGTTTGTTTAAAATAGTCCAACGATCATATCGGATAACAAAGCGCCACCCACCCCCGAGAACCCGAGGGCAAGCATAAATTGCGCCCAGGGGACATATACGGTTCTTATGGAAGGAATGGTCGTGTAAACTTCAGAGGGGGCTCATTCGATTTTAAATCGAAATTTATAGTGCCCTGTTTAAAATTCAAAAGTGAACGAAGGGCAACTAGCCCCCTCCCCCCCCCGAAGGCTCTTTTTCCCCAAGTGCAACTGATCAGAGTTTTGAGATAACAATTTTGTTCAAAATAGTTTAAGATCAAATTTCAAAAGTTTGGCGTCGACAAAACCCCCCAGAGACCGGGGGTAAAGTTTGTAAGCTATGCCCCCGGGCATATAAGGTTTTATGTAAGGGGTGGTCGTATAAACTTCAGAGGTGGCTCATTTTATTGAAAAGTGAAAATTCTAGTTATATTTTTAAGAGTCATCAAGAGTAATCGGAGGGCATTTTCCCCCACCCCTCTTCATTTCTCAAAATGAATTCGATCAATATTTTGAGATAGCCATTTTGTTTGAAATAGTCCGACGATCAGATGACAAAAACTTTGGGTTCTAGATAACCCTCTCCCAGCGCCCAAGGGAAGGGTCGTAACTTATGCCCGGGGGTATATAAATTTTTATGGAAGAGGTGGTCCTATAAACTTTGTAAGGGACTCAAATGATTAGAAATATAAATTTCTAGTTCTGTTTTTGAGACTCAAAAGTGATCCAATGACAACTATCTTCCCCCACCAACCCTAAGGCCATAAAGCTCCAATATTTTATTTTTTCCACGAGGCACTTTATACGGAAGGGATGGTCGTATAAACTTTCGGAGGGGGCTCTTTCAATTGAAAATCGGAAGTTAAAGCGCCCTTGTTAACAGTCGAAAGTGATTGGAGGACAACTAGCCCCACATGCCCTTTTTCACCAAATACACCCGATAAAAATGTTAAACATAGCGCAAATATCAGATAGCAAAAACTCTAGGGTCAACACAAGTCCCCAGGGCCCAGGGGTAGGCGCTTTAAGTTATGCCCTTGGGGATATATGGTTCTTATGGAAGAGGTGCTCGTATAAACTTCGAAGGGAGTCCATTTGATTGGAATTTGAAAGTTCTATTTCACATTTTAATAGTCAAAACAGATGGGAGGGCAACTAGCCCTCCCTCGGGCCCTTTTTCCCCAAATCCACCCGATTTAAATTCTTGAGATAACCATTTTATTAGAAATAGTTCAAACATCAGATAATAAAAACTCCGAGGTCGACGCAACCCCCCACAGCCCAGAGGCAAGTGTGTTAAGCTATGCCCTGGGTGTATATAAGGTTTTTATGTAAGGGGTGGTCATATAAAATTCAGAGGTAGCTCATTTGATTGGAATTTGAAAGTTCTTGTTACCTTTTCAAGAGACAAAAGTAATCGGAGGGTATCTACCCCCCCCCCCACACACACACACCCTATTTTCCTAAAATGCATCCGATCAATTTGAGATAGCCATTTGACATAGTCCAACGATCAGTCAATAAAAACTTCGGGACCAACATAATCTCCCCGCTCCAGAACCGTGGGGAAGGGTTGTAACTTATGCCCAGGGGGCACATAAGGTTTTTATGGAAAAGGTGGTCGTATAAACGTCGGAGGGGACTCAAACGATTAGAAATTCAAAGTTCTAGTTCCCTTTTTAAGATTGAAAAGTGATCCAATGGTAACTACCCCCCCCCCCCACCAACCTTGTTTTCTCCAAATGCGTCCGATCGATTTTCTTATATAGCCATATTGTTCAAAATAGACCAAGCATCATATAACAAAAACTCCAAGGATAGCACAGCCCCCAAAAACCGGGTTTAAGTGTTGTAGATTATGCCGCGGGGCATATAAGGCTTTTATTGAAAGGATTGTAGTATAAACTTCAAAGGGGGCTCATTCAATTGTAAATCGGAATTTCTGGTCCTCTTATTAAGATTCAAAAGTGATTGGAGAGCAACTAGCCCCTTCCCCCAAGGCCCTGTTTTCCCCAAATGTATCCTATCAAAATTTCGAGATAGCCATTTTTTTAAATAGGTCAACTATCAGATAACAGAAACTTCGGGGTCAAAATAGCCCCCCAAAGCCCGGGAGAAGGGTTATAACTTATACCCCGTGGGCATATAAGGTTTATGGAAGAGGTAAATTTCGGAGGGGACTCAAATGACTAGAGATTCAAAGTTCTAGCTCCCTTTTTGAGACTGAAAAGTGATTCGATGGCAACTAGCTTTCCCCCCAACCAAACCTCTTTTCCAACCCCCAACAATCCCCGGGAACCCGGGGAAAAGTATTGTGAATTATGTACCGAGGACATATAAGGTTTTCATGGAAGGAATAGTCACATAAACTTCAAAGGAGACTCATTCTAATTGAAATTGAAAGTTCTAGTTCTCTTTTCAAGAGTCAAAAGGGACCGGAGGGCAACTAATCCCCTGCCCTCTCTACCCCAAATCTATCCGATCGAATTTTTTAGATATAGATCTTGTTAAAATAAGTCAAAAGATCAAATAACAAAAATTCAGGGTCAACACAACCCCAAGAGCCCAGGGGCAAGTATTTTATGTTATGCCGTGGGTGCATATAACATTTTTATGTGAGGATTTTTAAAATAGTTCAAAGATAAGATAATCCTTACCCCCACCCCCACTTAAAAAAAAACTCATTAACGATTTTTTATTCCAAAACTTAAGGGAGCTGACCCCTGGCTCTCCCTTCATGCCTCCCCCTAAACAAAGCAAACTTATTAACAATATTTTATTTCAAAAATTATGGGAGCTCAACCCTGGCCCTCCATGGCCTGACCCCTCCCCACAAAAAAAAACTTTTTATTAACGGTATTTTATTCCGTAGATAATTTCATGTTTTACTACTGATGACTGTCACTGCATATGGGACAGAAATATCTAGTATTTTTGGTGAAATTTATGACTATCGATTCAAAGGATTTTATCCCTATTTGAACTTTTATTTATTTTATTCCAAAACTTATGGGAGCTAATCCCTGTTCCTCCATGGCCCGATACCCCTCCCTCCGAAAAAAATATCAATGATAGACTATGGTAGCTGACCCCTGGCCCTCCCTCCATCGCCCGACTCCCCCCCCCCCCAAAAAAAAAACTCATTAACAATACTTGACTCTAAAAATCATGGGATCTGACCCATAGTCCTCCCTCCATGACTTTACCCCCCCTCCCCACCCCCAAAAAAAATATTAACTATATTTTCAAAAAACCAACAAAGATAAAAATCTCTAAAAAAAACAAAAAAAAACAAGACAGTGGACCGTGGAGAGAAAAGGAAAACAACAGAAACAAAACAAAGCGGATACTTCACCGGTATACAAACAAGGTGTCTTCATAAAGAAAGACACAGAAAAAAACAACGTCAAAATAAAAACCAATAAAACCACCACCAAAAAAAAAAAAATATACAATCGGCGCAAACTGATCCACGTAGGGAAAAGATGCTATTATAGAGTTACTTCAGTGAGGACACCAGAGTAACTGAGGAAAAATAAAAAAACTGTAAATTAATTTAATTAAAGTAATTAAAGTAATTTACAGTTTTTTTATTTTTCCTCAGTTACTCTGGTGTCCTCACTGAAGTAACTTTATTTTAGCATCTTTTCCCAACGTGGATTCGTTTGCGCCGTGTTTAAATATTTGTTTTTTTTTTGGTGGTGGTTTTTGTTGGTTTTATTTTTATCTTGTTTTTTTTTTGTTTCTTTTGTGCTGTATACCCCTTGTTTTTATAAATGCTAAATATCCTCTTTGTTTTGTTTATGTTGTTTTTATTTTATATAACCTGGTAAAAGTCTTGTTTTTTTGTTTTTTTTTAGAGATTTTTCTAGTTGTTGGTTTTTTGTCATGGCTGGCCGGTTCGGCTTAAGATCTTTCATAACGATATTTTATTGCAAAATCTTGGGAGTTCAGTTTAATTTTATTAGGTCGTTCCAATCCTGTTCTAGACACCCATATTCTTCACTACTAACAAGAGTTTGACTACTGCCCGTTTCCCTAGCGGCAAAAGCATAAGGCCTACTGCGTATTTTGCGCTTTCCTGAGAAGGAAATATATTATAAATATTTTACTTTGTTCTTACAACATTGAAAATAAAATGAAAATTGCAGTGAAACAATGGGCCCTGTGGCTTTCACTATCCCCGAAGTTTCGGGGATTCCCCCAAAAAAATTTTAGAAACGGAGCAGCAAAAATGCTTGGGATTAGAAGCGTCAAAGCTTTGAATACAGCCCTGAGTAAAACGAAATCTTGAGTTTTCAGCAATTAATATCATTATGTATCAAATATTCAGTTTAATTTTATTAGTTCCTTCCAAGACAGTTAATTTATTTCTGAATAGAAAATTATTTTGAAATAGTTAATTTCGAAAAACTTGAAACTTTGGCAATAAAAAACGAACAGAAATGAATCAAAAATAAATTTCGGAAAAAGAAGTTTTTTAAATAAAAGTAAAGGTCATATTAAGCTTCAGTCTTATTATTCTAATTATATATTGGTTGAACAAATTAACACGATTTTACAAGTGTGTCCTTCCTATTCAAGGACTTTCAGATTTTAAGTATAACTTTCAAAAACTAACTAAGCTATGGAAAACGGACTAGGATACGGATTATCATAACCTATTCCTGAGTCAGTGGCTAGACCCATGAACGCAGTATGTAACGTATTTGTTAATGATGACTTCATCAGAGTGAATGGGGGAAACATTTAACACATGTCTTTTTTTTCATGTTAGTGTTTCTTATAAAATACTAATTAAAAAAAATTTCCGAAAAAGAAGTTTTTTAAAGAAAAATAAAGGCCATATTAGACTTAGGATAAGAAGAAATAGGAACCTACAATAAGTCAAACTCAAAACGACCAGAAATCATTATTAAAGAATAAATAAAACCCAAAACTAACAGAAATTCAATAAACAATCATACCAAAAAACATACAACTGGTACTGATATAAATGAATAAATAAATCTTGATACGATTAAAGCTTAAATTGAATATGCAGATTAAGCTTAAAACGAACAAAAATGTTTTGCTATTGAAGTAGAGATGAAACCCAAAAGGAATATAAATTAAATAAACAATCATAGCAAACCAACATACAATAGGTACTAATAACAAATAAATAATTCTTAGAACGAGCGAAACTTAAATTGAATATGCATACCAAGCTTGAAACGAGCAAAAATCACGACAAACAAGTGTTGGGGTGTTGCCTCCTTCCCTCAGTGTAAAAGTCTAAAGCCTGCTGCGTCATTGGCGCTTTACTGAAAACGAATTATATTACAAATATTTTCTTTTATACTTATTACAACATTGGAAATAAAAATTACAGCAAAATGAAATCTTGAACCGATGAGCTTTCAGCAATTAGTATCATTATATATCAAATATTCAGTTTAATTTTGTTAATTCTTGCAAAACTGTTCAAGACAAATAAAGCTTCACTACAAAGAAGTAAATACATTCTTAGACCGCATTGGCTATGCATGACAAATAAAACTCAGAGAGGAAAGAAAATAACAAAATGAAAATTAAAATAAAAAAAGGTGAAAAAATGAGGATTTAGTCAGCCAGTGGCGATCCATGAAGAAGAGAAAATAAGCAAATATTTCGACAAGAACCCCCGCCAAGTCGTCCTCAGTGCTAAACAAAAAAGAAAGAAAAGAAAAAGAAACCAACGAAAATCAAACCTTTTCCTCTCTGAGTTTCATTTGTCACTACAAAGAAGAGTTTCGATATTGCCCCCTTCTCTAACTATAAAAGTCTAAGCCCTACTGCGTTATTGGCGCTTCACTGAAAACGAATTATATTACGAAAATTTTCTTTTCCAGTTATTACAGCAATGAAAATAAAAATGAAAATTTGGTCGTTTTGAGTTTGAGTTATTGTAGGTTTCTATTTCTTCTGATTTTAAGCTTAATATATCCTTTAATTTTCTTTAAGTAACTTCTTTTTTGGAAAGTTTTTTTAATTAATATTTTATAAGAAGCATTAATATGAATTGAAAGGCATTTACTAAATGTTTCCCCTATTCACTCTGATGAAGTCATAATTAATAAACAGCGTTACATACTGCGTTTAAGGGTCTAGTCACCAACTCAGGAATAGGTTATAATAATCTGTAGCCTAGTCCATTTTGCATAGTTTAGTTTATTTTTGAAACTTATATTTACAATCTGAGAATAGCAAGATAACACTTGTAAAATCGTGTAAATTAAATCAACCAAAATATAATTAGAATAAGAGATTTTAAATCACGAAAGTGGTAAGAATTAACAACGATAGTAAAACTGTGTCAATGAATGAAATAAAGAGTCTAAAATTGAAACGTAAAATGAGAGTGTAAAAACCAGATATAATCCAGCTTAAATTAAAGTGAATACGTATTGACGAAAACGAATCACGAAAAATAACTCCGAAACTTTAAAGCTCTAGAAAACAGGATTGTATCGAAAAAGAGACTATTTTTGGAATCGTCCGAATAGTCTTAACTGGAGGTCTTCTATCTTAAAAACTAAATATAATTAAATTCGAGTTTGTGTACCGCTGGTGTGATCCCTTTTCAGCTTCTTTAATCTATTTTTTTTTGTCTGCGCGAGCAGGGCACAGGAAAGCTGAAGACAGTAATTTAAGATATCATTTGAAAGCTATTGCTCATGCTCTCGTACTTCTTATACAACTGGCTTGATAGTAAATGCATGTTCTGGTATTACACTCAAGGCTTGTATAAGCAGCGTCCATAATATTTGTTATTTTAGAACTATTCTGGTCCAAACTGGGTTAGGATCTATGTTAAAGCTGTTCTCTCAGTTCTAAATTGAAACCTAATCGGTCCTGAGAGGATTAATTAATCTGACATGTCCTAATCATCCTACCAATTCAGCAGTTTTTTTTTTTTAAAGTGAGTTATTTTCGGTTCTTTTCGCCTTAATCCAGTTTCCATGTTTTACTTACTGAAAGCTTGAGAAAGCTGCTTTTTTCAAAATCAATAACAAAGCTGGTCTTACCACTTGCTAACTTGTTTTTGTTTCCTCCTCCGCAAAATGCCAAATGAAAACTTACCTAATAATAATATTTCGATGAAGAGTTGCTCAAATTTCAATTGTATTTAGGTTTTTTGTTTTGAAACTCTATTTACTGATGAACGTAACCGCATTTCTGATATATCACATTGGCGTGATATATATCACATCACACACACACACACACACACACACACACACACACACACACACACACACACACACACACACACACACACACACACACACACACACACACACACACACACACACACACACACACACACACACACACACACACACACACACACACACACACACACACACACACACACACACACACACACACACACACACACACACACACACACACACACACACACACACACATATATATATATATATATATATATATATATATATATATATATATATATATATATGATATATATATATATATATATATATATATATATATATATATATATATATATATATATATATATATATATATATATATATATATATATATATATATATATATATATATATATATATATATATATATATATATATATATATATATATATATATATATATATATATATATATATATATATGTATATATGATGTGATGTATACTACATTGAGGCATCACCTTTTTTATACTAAACAACTGTTTTACCGTCTCTTGTGTTTATGGCTGTCTAGATGGCGTGTATATAGCATTGAAAATCGTACCGAAGAGCTGGGTGGTGCGGAAAACTTTCGTTCTAATACGATTTTGGTGGCTAGTTTCGGAACCTTCTGATTTTTTTTTTCAAAAAGAATTGAGAAGAGAGACTTCTAACTTCTAATAAAGTAATGAAATACTGGCATTTACACATTCAGACTAAAAAGAGAGAGAGAGCGACTAAAATTCTTCGTAATTTTCAAAAGTTTAACATTTAACATAATAAAATATAATATGGACATAATACAGTAAAATAATATGGAATATGTACATAAAATGTACAAGTTTTTGTTTATATTACATTGAAAATGCTATTCGTATCTGTATAATCAACGATTTTATAAGAATAGTTTATTCTAAAATAAGTCAAAAGCGGAATAAACTGAAATAGTGTTAGAGCTCCTAATATTTTATTTGGATAATTCTTACCGTGAGAGTTAAAAATATTTGGATTTAAACTAAGTTTGTTAGGTGACTTACACCCCCCCCCCCCCCCCATAAACTTATTGTTGGAGGTATTATGATACATATTAAAAGTATTTGGCAGTTCGTTTTGATTTCAAATGTAAGCCAAAATTGCCTGGTGAAAGACTAATCATAGTAACCCCCTCCTGACTCAAATATAAGCAAAAAAAACTAAGTCAAAGTAGGAAACCCTCCAGCCACGACTTTTTTTTTGTTTTGAAATAAAATCAAGTATTTTGCAAGCATCAAGACATGGTTTAATTGTAGAAAAAGCCAAGACAGATTATCCGAGTCATTAAGAGGCAACTCTGGGGTAAGCCCTTATTAGGATTGTGTAAAAAATGATGTCATTTCATTTGTTGATAGATAATCCTATATATCATCAATCCATGTCATTCTTAGGGAAGAACTAAGGTAAGGTAATCATAGAATTAAGGGATGAAACATTTGTAAAGGCATTATGTCTCTTTTTTTGCTTACGAAATGAATTTGAAACTCTAGATTTTGTTTCCTAAAATACTTTTGTAGTTAATTACATAGCTAAAAAACACTAATCTTAAAAACAACTCTTCTTATAAACTGTAAAAAACAGTAAACAAATTCGCAGGTTTTCTTGTTGTACTGTAAAATGTGTCGTTGTGTAATACACTTCCTTCTGAATTGTCCCATCAATTTGAAACTGTACCATTTTTTCAGGTTTTGACTTAAAAATTATTAAATACGATTAAAATTATTAAACGACAAAAATTATTAAATTATTAAAATTATCTCCAAGGAGAGATTATTTTATCTGCTTGAAAGGTCTTGATTATGTGCTTTTATATAAAAACAGTTCTAAAGCATAATTTCCAGTGAGAAAAAAAAGTATAACAGAGCAAATATAAAGCGTCTCGTGTTTCTCCAGCACGAGTCAGTGAATATTTTTTATGAAACGGCAATGACAGTGATAAACAGAAGAAAATTTCACTTATCACATAATAAATAATTGATACTTTGGAAAGTATATGGACTGGTGTTCCAAATCACACATATTTTTTTGGTTAAGGTGAATATTTCCTGTGAAAAATTAGATGTTCATATTATTTTGTTCATATTCGTACGTCGAGTCTCACGACATTGTATGCCCTTTATTAAGTAAGGTTTTGATTATATAAGTCTTCATAATACTCCTTTAAAGTATGATCTAGTAAAGAACGGTTTTCAGGAAACCAGACAGTGGAGTCGCTCAAATCTGTTTCAAAGGCATACTTGCCGAGCATCCCCATACGCTGCCCCAATTTATATTGATTAATGTGTAATTCTTTAACACTAGGGCAGGGCTAAACTTATTCCAAAGTTTAGACCCTCAATATATAATTGAAAAAGCTCTATATATTAGTGTTTTCTTTTCAATAACAGTAAAACAAACTTTTAAAACGGTATTAACAGATATCCTTTCGATTGAAATAGAAGGAAACTGAACTTGTCAAAGAATTTGAATCCTTGAGTTTTCAACATGGAAAACAGCAGTTTGTACCAGTGTGTTCATTCTTTACAATTTAACATTCTTTACTATTTTTGATTGCACAATACTATTTTTGATTGCACAAAAAATAGTTTCATTTTATGCACAAAGTTTAAACATTTATCCTAAACACATTCAAAATGCTAAATCTAAAATCACCCTTTAAATGATGGACATTGAGGGACGTAATAAGACATCTTTTTGTGTATAAAAATGCACTTTTTATCTGCACCTAGGAGAGCAACCGTGATAATTCGAGTATTCAGAGAAAATTAATTATTAAAGAAGGCTTTATATGTTTCCTGCTTAGAAATATGTCACACAGATTTGATTGTTCATAATTTTCCTCCTTTAAATGTGCAAAGCTTAGTAGCCATATTATGCTTGTGCCCTGTGCTTATTTAAATATCTACGGACAAGTATAATACACTTTTAATCTTAAAAGTACCATGTGAAATGAATTCACTGTTTAGTTTAAGGTGTATAATGTAATCTTCAAATTTTATGGGACTAGCTCACGTTAAATCCCAACACACTGGTCCTTTGGCTTTTTTCTAAGCATCTCTGTTATTGTTTGTAGTGACAAGGCAGTTATAGATGGCGCAGCTGCTATAACGGATGAATTCTCAGCACGGCCACACAAAAGAATTTTTATTTCAAGGACAATTTAGGTGGAAAACTTTGGTTATTCATGATATCTTTCCTAAAACGCATCAAGCGGACTGTCTTTTTTTTTACACTGAAAGAATGAAATATTTACACGTCCAATCAAAAAGCTATATTAAAGTATTTGCAACCTTAGCCAAATATCTTTTCTGAATGAACAGGAATTTGGGCTGACGACCCCTTCTATCCTATAATATGTTCTTAATCAAGCAAAGTCTTGAGATTTTTCGACTACATTTCCTTTTTTTGGACACCCAAACTTATACGCCTTGCTCTCTTTTCAATTTTTGTCAGTATTGCTTGAACTTTGGCTTTTGTATTTGCAATTTTTCTTTCTGTAAATTAGGTTTCTTCTGCGTTTGCTTGTTTTTTATTCCTTTTTATTCTAATAGTTTTCTATCTCTACAATCCATATTTTTTTGAAAATATAAGCAATAGTAGGTAACAAGACAGTGATGTTTATTTTTCCAAATCACCCTTCTTAACTAGAAGACACTTATTTGAGAGTCTATTACGGGATTGGTCCAATATGGGTATTGAGACTGCTCCCAATATTGATAACTTATTTAAGTTTAAGTAATAAAATGAGTCACTATTATTTGCTTTCGTGCTAGTAAAAGTGATTGGTTTGTCATACTCATAACCAAAAAGCAACATCCGAATTGAAAGAAAAAAGAAAATACATATCGTATCAGAGTATCACATATACTAGCACTAGTGTACTATTACATACTAGCACAAGGGCACTAGTACTAGTACAAATAAAAAAAAGTGTAAGTGCATCCAGGTTGTCAAAATAGTATAAATACAATATTTTAGGAAGGGTATTAAGTTTTATTTTTCACAGGAACTAGAGGAGGTGTAAAGCTAAATCAACGGATATATGTGTGCCCAGATTTTCAAAAGGGCGTATATTATTGAAAATCGTTGGAAAATTATATAAATATTGGGCCAAAATATGGATTCCTCTAGGAATAAATGAAAAGATTGAAAATATTGTTTTATTTACAAATGAAAAATATTATGTCAATGAAAGAAGAACAGAAACGAGTTTAGAAAACTTATTGAAACAGTTTGGGATAACAATGTGTAAATAAGGAGCGATGAGGCTCACTAGTAACCGTAACTCTAAGAAATAGAGTCTTAATAACAATAGATACAACAAAAGAATCGAATTTTGATGTTTATTCAAAATATATAAAATTCATCAAGTTTTTTTTGCCGAATTTTTTGAAAAAAGGGGAGAAATACCCCCAGATCATCAAGTGATCTTAGTAAAAATCACACTATCAGATTCAGCATATAAGAAAACCCTACTTTAGTTTCAAGCTCCTATATACAAGATTGTTGTATTTTGCATTTTTGACCCAAAGGAAGGTCAGGGATGCGTGTTTATTTGTTTGCTTCTTTATACTAGCACTAGTGCACTTGTACACATACTAGAAGAAAAACTGAGCGGTTCCACTTTTTTAAAATTGCAGTGGTTCTAGTAGTAGTAGCAACAGTAGTAGTATCAGATTAACGATGCTTCTTGACTACTAAGGTCCTTGCATCGGCCCTGTCGTGTGTTGCTACAGCAGAGTTCAAACTCGTGGCCCCGTATTACCAAACTCGTGGCCCCGTATTACCAAGCTGAGATCACCACAGGCCAACTCTAAACAAATGTATATTATATGCTAAGGCATTTTTCATAAAAATGTGTCTCTATTTCAATGTTATTTACCTTTGGACAACAATGATGGAGCGTGACAAAGACTGTGAAACGAAAAATAGGCTAATGGTCAAATAGCTTAGATCAATCCGTTTTGGCTGAAGAAAATGCAAATAACGCAGAAGTTCTAAATAGGACAAGGAAAAAAATTCCAAGACAAGTCTAATAAATTGTTTTCTTAGAATATAAATTTTGAATATATATTCTATAAATAAGATTTGAATATATGTCGGTTCTTATTGTATTTATCAAATATTAAATCCCGTTGAAAGACATTTCCTGGAGTTTACTAGGAAAAAGGAGTTATTCTTTAAGGTTTATGCTGGCTGTCTAAGTTTTTGGAATATTATTTTTCTTTAGTCCTGGGGCTTTAGCGTTTCATCGTAAGACGATAATTTTTCTATCATTCGATAGCTTAGATTTAGCTTGATCCGTCTATCGAAATTTATTTTTAAAATAAATATTTTTATATTATATATTTTTTTCTATTTTGAGGATGATGGCGGTCAATGTAAATATTTTGGATTTAATTTTTAATTAATATATTTTTCGATTGAAAATAAGTGCAAAAAAGATGTAAAATACAAATGTTTTCCCATTTAGTTTAGATCTAACCTTTATATAATTTTCTAAGAAAAATCTAAGAAAAAGCCCCAGTAAATCTGAAGCTAATCAATCAACCGATATATACATCTTGCCCTTTTGGTATAAGTTCATTAGTGTGTTTTTCGTAAAATCACATGTTAATCAAATTAACTTAAATTAAGCATATCTATCACTAATCATTGATTTGTTATCTTTTCTGAAAAAGACGTGGATTGCTACTATGGAAATTTCTAAGTAGTATTTGTTGTCTTTTATTTTTTAGTTTTGGGGGATAAATTCCTTTGTATATTATTCTCATTTCTTGGAATATTCATTTTCTTATATTTCTTGTTGTTTTGTTGCATATTCAAAATATCCAATTGAACAAAATCTAGATATCTGTTTAGAATTAAAAAATAAGATAAGAAGATTAATAAAAACTGACTAAGTTCCAAAATATTATATTTTTGTGTTCTAAGGAAGAAAAGGGATAAATTTCTAGCATGATGTCCAGCTTGCCGCGTTCACTGCAACTATTCTTCCACTCATTAATGTTTTTTTTTCATCCTCTTTTGAATGCTGGAATACTGGAATTCAATGCTGGAAATGCTGGAACAAAGAGCATTTTAGCGGGGCTTTTTGGGACCTGATTTCATTTTTCTGGCACATGGCCAGATTTCGAGAATTAATATCCATCAAATTAAATCCGATATGTTTACATTAACCACCACCATCCTCAAAGAAAGCAAAATCAAGTCTCATAACCAACTAATGAGACAAAGCGAGAACTAATTTATCGTGCTAAAAATGAGCTATTTTTTATATTGTAACTCCTCAAACAAATTTTTTAGTTCTATCTTAAAATTTCGCTGTGCGTACCTACGCCTACGCGTCGGTTTGTAAAACATAAATACATATAATTCTTTTCAGTCTTATTCACCTCAGTTTTTCATTTTCCATGTTTGTTTACTTCATTTTAATAACGATTTCGTAAGAAAATAAAAAATAAATCATAATAATTGCTTATTTCATAGTAGAGTGTTGCAAAAGCCAAAAAGAAAAATTGAAAATATCTATGTCTTATGTTAAAATTGAGTGGGCCTAGAAACACTTCCCATTTTAGGATTTCTACCTTATATGTGCATTGTGCAGTTTTCCAGTTAAATATGATCTAATCTATTCAATAAACAAAAATATCGGATGTATAGGTAGTCTTACATTTGTAATTATTTTTCTCAAATTTGTTCAAGCACTCTCATTTTGTGGATTTTCCTCTCCATTTTTTAATAATCATCTTTCATTAGTTTAATAGCGCTCCAGCCCTATCTTAGGGCTATCAGCCCTATCCAGCCCTATCTCTATCTGTTCAAGCACTCTCCAGCGTTTAAAGCGCCCCAGCCCTATCTTATTGCTAAAACTTTCTTTAAATTGTGTTCTCTGATCTTTGGATCGCTTAAATAACATGCTTTCTAATACTGTCTACAAGATTTGCAATATTGTACACCTCATAATTCCTAACTCATTTTCTCTCTCCTCGCTCCTAAGCTCATTATCGGCATTTTAAGAAAAGAACTTTGAAATTCTACCGCCTTCCCCAGAAAATACCAGAAAACCAAATCTAAATATACAGCTTTAAAATAGATAATAGTTATATGAAGACTTATTCATTATTCGAGCCCTCCCTTCTAAAGTAATTTGAGCCTCTTCAGAGGGTGCGCATACAGGGCACTTTGCTTCAAGGTCATTCTTTGAAATTCTAAATTAGGTAGGGACTATGCTAAGTAAATTTGGCTTGTTTATAAAAAAAAAAATTATCCTATAAAATCAGTTTGATTTCTTCTGTTAGATTTGATCAAAATAAAGTAAAATTTTGCATTTCCATCCACTTTTATTTTTTTCTTAGTTGAACAGGACTTTTAATATTCCAAAAAGGAAAGACAAATTATATGTAAAGCTAAAGTGAAAGAATATTTTCTTCTTGTCATAAATATATTAAAACACCTTATTAGATAAGAGTTTATGATTCCAAATTAAATATAGCTGAAATAAAAGTTGCCATTCCTCAATCAGTCTCAAATTGCGATTCTTCCTCACTCGACCGTGTTTTTTTTTTTTTTTTTTTTTTTTTTTCCAAAGCTCATTTTCAAATTTTTGATTATGGCGAGCGGGCGACCTGCTGCAACAAAGATCGAAGAATCAAGGACAAGAACGCAAAAAAAAAGAATTGTTTTTAAGATTTTCAACGAGAAGAAAATTTTTCAATTTACACTGTTGAGATATAAGATAGTTAAGGTTAATAATAGCAGCATATTTTAATATATCAAAAAGGAAAAAAAAAATATGAGAAAGAATATTTCCATCTCGTCATAGATATAGTAAAAAAAAGCGTTATTTGACAGGAGTTTATAAAATTTATGGTATATTTAGAAAGATAGAAATCACTATGAAAGAAATCTTCTATGAAAGAAATATGATATTCTAGATAAAGCACGATCTCCAGGTTATTCTTGAGTCACGAGAAATTTTTATTGGTTATCTGCTAGCTTTGATGCTGCATTCACGTGGAGTCGTAAACGCCATATTTAAAATTCCATTAATGAAAAATTATGTAATGACTCTTCTATACTGAAAATTCACTTTCTGATAAGTTCCAATTATATCCTCTGCTATGATCTTCTGCGAGGGTTATTTTTTTACATTGTTTTTAAATTAAGCAAGATAAGCGTGTTAAATACGTGTTTAACCCTAAGACTTTATATGTAGTTTGCCATTTCTTTTCGATTTTTATTTATCAGCTTTCAAGTAATTTATCAGTTTGCAACCAGAATTCAAATTAATACAATTCCATCCAGTATTACTTCATATTCCAACCATTTCGATCTACGGTGCCAGTGCTACAGTCCGATTTTTAAAATAAACTTGCACTACTGTGTATATATTTGCACTGTGGTTATTTACTATAATAACACTAATAACTACTAGTAGTTATTTTATATCGACAGGACAATAGTTGGATAAGCTCATCTATCTGTCTATTATTCGATATAATAAAGCTGTTAAGATCAAAGAGTCTTCAATGGTACCATTGAATTAAGCATACTCAAGTGAAAGATTAACTCATATTGTCATTCAAACATTGTTTCCATGAAACCGTGTCCTTGTGAAATGACCAAGACAACTGAAAAGCGGAAGCCGGCGGACCTCCCCCGGAAATTTATACCCGAAAAATCCTCCCCCACGAAAAAATTCCCCAAGCAGAAAATTACCCCCCGCCCCCGCAGAAAATACACCCTCATGGAATATTCCCCCACACGCAAAATTGAGCAGCTACAGAGAAAATAAAAAACAGATACCTCAAAATGTCAATCAGATGTCCTAAGGGGTAACAAAAGGACCAGATCTCAAAAATAGTTTTAGGACAGGGACTGATTAGTGGGTCTCCAATCACTTTCGGCTTATAAAACAAGGACTGCAACTCTCAATTTTCGATCGAATGAGCATCCTTCTAAGATTCTACGACCATGAGGGGGACGTTGGTAATGAGGAAGACGGAGAATGAATTCTGTTCATTTCTGTTCATGGAATGAATTCTGTTCATTTTGGGGTTTGGTGTTGCTCTTTACTTTCATATGATAGTGTTACTAAGAAATATTCCCGGAAATCAAGGGATTACATATCATTTCCCCAGCAGAAAATTCTCCCCTCTGGAAAACTTTGCTCTTGAAAATGCCCTCAACAGAAAATTCCCCTCGTAAAACTCTGTCCCGACAGCTCCTGCCCCCTCCCAAGAAAATTATCTTCTGAAAATCCACCCCTTAAAGTTTTTCCTACATTTAAAATAACGGCCAATTTAAATTGAAACGTATTTGAAAAATAGGTTAAGATTTGTAATTTTACCCTTCAGGCGTTGCTGGACAACTAATATCCAGAAAGTGGGAATAATGTGAACAGAAGCAACAGTCAAGCAATTGTGTTCAGGGGTCTCTAATTTCAGTCAGTGCGAAAAGTATTCGAAAGATTAAGAAGAACTTGGGGGGGGGGTATACCTAAAACTCTCGCCAGATTCTACTCAATAACGTCTTAAAATTTCTTAGCGATCGGATAAACAGCGTAGTAATGCATACAGGTCACACGGACATACATTCAATAAAAATCAACAGCTCCACTTCAGAAAATCAAACGCACAGTAGCCACCATAAATACGAGTGGGGCTACCCTCATATCCCTTTATGTCAAACCATATAAATGGCTTCAGTGTCATTTGTGCTCTACTGAAAACGGTATATCAACAACAGTTACATACACAGATAAATGTGAAGAACTAGAAACATTACAGAATAATATTTTAATTAATGATTATAAAAATTGAAATATCTAGTTCAGTATTTCCACTAGTATTCTAAAAATAAAATTTGTTATTTTTCTCAAATTCATCCCAAACAGGAACACACTCTAAAAAGTAGGGTTCTTGAAAGTGTGCCTGCTCCCAATATCTCTGATTTTTTTAATTTTGAGTTTAAATTCTTTTGTTTTCCATATAATTCACCAGTCTTTGTTACCCCCCCCCCCTCAAAAAAAAAAACAAAACAAAAAAAAACAAGATCCTGTGTACCTGTCCATTTCTACATGTTTTCTTATCAGGAAATTAAACAAAAGTAAGTGTTTCAAATGAAAGTAAAGTGACATTAAAATATAAAATCAATATAAATTATTTTATGCATGAGGAAGGCTGCCCCTTCCTTAACCCCCGGCTATTTATGCTTTAAGGACAACAGCTCAAGAAAAAGGATAGTTGGGATAAAGAGTATTTTTCACGACACCTCAAGAATGGAAGAACTTATTAATGGTGCATTTGCTTTAAACAATAAAAGATATCAGTTCAAATGTTTTAAAAGGCAATCGGTAAATAGAACATTTGCAATTGACAAGTGGCTCGGGGCGATGAAACTGAATGGGTTGACCAGTTTAATTTACCTAGGAAGTGTGCTGACCTCCACAAAAGACTCCTCATAAGACATGAAACGACGCCTGGCTCTTGCCTCCGCATGTTTCAGGTCACTGCGCTCTATTTGGAAAAATAAATACCCTCCCTTAGAATTGAACATTTGAATCTTCTGTGCCTAATTGATTCCAGTTGCAACGTATTAAGCAGAGACGTGAACCCTAAAAGCCGATGACAAGCACTAACTGGCGACATTTGAAACTAACTCACTCCAAAGGCTCAGTGGCATCACTTACCTTGACCGAGCATCAAATGAACAACTGCTGCCCTCCTTGAATTACCCTCAAATCATCAAACTCCAACAGCTTCGATGGTTAGGACACGTTCAACGTATGTCCCGAGCCCAACTGCCCAAAATAGCCTTTGAAGGAAGAATAAATGCCTCTCACCCACGGGGACGATCTCCCAAGTGTTAGCGGGAAAACTTTTCTTCCACCTCACCCCAGTACTGCCGAGGACTGCAACAAACAGGGAGGCATATCGAAAATATTATTATGATGCCATTAGAGTAGAAGCCCCGAATCAGCCAACCCGGCCAGATCGAAGTTAAGTAAGTACGTTGGATGATGCTTTCAGCATTGCTCTATTTATTGACTTGGAGCAGAGTTTTGATACAATTAAGATACAATTTGAGGTACCGATCCCTTGAATCCCTGGTTAGGTGCTTTTAAAACATGTAAATCAATAATTGTTCGTTGATTAGTACCGTCCAACGTTTAAATTTGTAATTTCAATTTTGGATAAAATTTGGATATACTTAAAAAAGTGGTGATGAACAGTAATTTTGGTAAAAAATCCTTGTTAATATTACTACTAAAGAATTTCGGTTGGATGAAAAGGAGTATTAGTGTTTGTACGGATGGAAATTCTGTGAGACTTTTGATATTCTACATAACTGAAGCCATCACAATCTCAACAGTAGGATTTTCTTATCAATAAATACATTACATACATTTGTTTAAATACATTGAAGTACTTTATATAAATAGAAAAAGACAAATATTACCATTTAAAATTGCAAAAAACCTAACAGGTTCCTAACAGTATTTGCCACCCAAAAAAATTTCCTGGTGGGGCTAATGATGGCCTCTCTGGCTGGTAGATATGGGAATGTAATATTTTAGCTGTGTAGAGAAACATTTTAATTAATTCCTACTCCCCCCCCCTACCTCTTTCAACAGTTATCTGGAGGCTCATGAAGAGGAAGTAGTTTGTCCATTAAAATGTACTTTTTTATGAATCTACCATATCCCCACCTAAACAATGACTCATCCCCCCCCTCATTATAGATGATACGCAATTACAGATCACCGTGATTACTGCCGCAATTACTGCCACCGTGTGGCATTACTTCTTTTGCAACTGGGATGTCTAAAATATAGTTATTGATAATTTAAATCAATTATCATCTCAGGATTTTAAACTGATTGCTAATTCGTCCTCTTCGGGGTAGAGCCTTAGTTTGGTGCCCTAAAATAGCAAGAAAACAAGACTTTCCCCAGGCTCAATCTGTATGGTCACTTAAAAAAGAGCTTGAAATTTACGTTTGAATGAGCTCCCTCCCAATTATCTTGGACCTTCGGTTTGACACAATCACTCCTGGGAAAAAGCCAAAACAAATAAAAATGCATCGACGATGTTCCTTCTGAAAAATAATGCGAAACTCCACATTTTGAAGATTGGACCTTGAAACCTCTACGGTAGGGTTCTCTGATATGATGTATGTAATAAAGGGATTTTCAATAACATCACTTGCTTTTTTGAGGGTGTTTCCCCTTTTTTCAAAAATCAGGCAAATTTTCTCATATCCTTAGTTTTTGGTGGGGAACACTAAACTGAAAGATTTTTATATATTTAGAAACAGCATAAAAAGCCAGTACTGTCGGTTTAGCAATTGTCATCGATTTTTAGTTTTGGTAAATATTGGCCCAAGTCACTCTTTACTTCCATTTTTTTTTTTTCGCATACCACTTGAAAAGGTTCTCCTGTGACGATTTCTTTTTAACCTTTTAATTTTATTTAGTTGAATAGGCTAATAAAAAGAAAGAGGGTAAATTTGGCAGCTGGATAGTAAGTTTAAATTTTGTTTTTCTTTCACTATTCTGTAATTTTTTTAAATGTCTGAATATATAAGGGCTTTAAGTTCGAGGGGGAGAATTGTCCTGTTATGAAAGAGGGACTTTTTACATGGTCGGTTAAATCAAAACGTGGTTTTAAATCAAAATCTATGCAGGCAGGATGATTTTTGAGTATCCTTACTCTTTCTGTAAACTATTCTAAGGTGTAGGAAATTGCGTAAAGACAAGTCTACATCTGTTATAACCCACGGAAGCAATAAACATTTCTGTAATTTTGGTTTGAGTCTGATTTTCTTTTAATATTAAATGCATAATAATTAAATATATTATTGATTAAATAAAGTTATCCCTTTGCCAGGAATCCTTGTCGTTTGAGATTTACTGTATTCTGTTTCATTTTGCATGCAATTTAATGCTCTTTATTTGAGAGTTTTTTCCTAAGAGTATTTAAAAATAAAATTATTCCTACAAAAAATATCCTGAAATATATTCCTCGTCACCCAGCCACAACTGCTATTTTAGCCACAACTGCTCTGCCCTCCCCTGGAATATTTTCTGCCGGCGCCCTTGATAACAATGCAGAATGAAATTCTTTTAAGGTGGTAATGCACGTGGCTCTGAGGAGGACGGAGTGGGGGGTTATACCCTTTAAGTTCACTGGAAAAAAGGAGTATCAGACTAGACAGGAATGCGATGCTTAAAACGTGCACGCATTGGAGAAAATTTCTCTAAAGGACACGCCAGGTGTCTTAAATTAAATTCACATCAGGCCATTTCGTCATAGTTTTAGTGCATTCTGTTTTTATTTCAGCATTGTCTTTTGGGGGGTTATTACATAATATTCAGGGGGTCCCCCTTATGTCCAGATATAATTACTATCATAGCAATATCAAATCGATGTCTCCAGTTGATCGGAGACTGATCTTTATATCGCAATATCTATAGAAGGTTCCTATTCAGTTTTAGCGTCTTTGTACTAAACTGCAGACAGGAGGCTTATAACATCTAAAAAATATCAGTTCAGAAAAGGTCATACTATATTGATGTCTAGGGTTTGATGATTTTGATCTGCCGTCTTGTTGAAATAGAATGTTCGTAAGATTTGTTCCATGATCTTAAAAGCTTGTGCGCCAAAAGCGACCCTTGGGATACCTGACTATTAGAGTCTGGCGCTGTGGCAACGACCGTCGGGGGATTTGTAGGCTATATTAGATCATCCATACGGAAAAATTGGATAAGAATAAGCAGGAACATCTCAAGAATCAAAACATAGGAGCCGGGCCATGGATTATTAGTAGTGGATTGCGCATTATAACAAATGAATAACAATAGTAATTGAATCCAATCAAGGTTTTTTATTGAGATAATTGCGAAAATTTATATTTTCATTCACTTCTACCCTAGAAGATTACTATAATTACCTTGAAAATGAGGTAGATATTAGCAACGAATAAAAGTCGTTAGAATTAGAACTTTATACTTGCCTATAATTAGCTCTCTACATTTTATGATTTAACCGAAAATTTTTTTTTCCAGTTTTATTTCAATTTATCCAGTTATAACGAGCGATTATTCTCCCGAAGAAGCAAGTGATTGGCAGTGGCTATGGCAATATAAAAAAATTCTTTACTTTAATTCAGTACAGTTTCAGATTTCTTGAAGTGATGCTGGAGCTCATGTTTGTACATATTTGATTGCTGATTGATAAGATTGGTGGTGTATTGTCTGATTCTAAGCTGTTTGAAAGTTTTAATTCATTTTAGGCTGAAGAATATTTTAGGATCAAAATGCTTAGTAGCTCTATTTCGTCAATAGAGAAGCTCTTGTTTTTTTTAATGCTTTATTTCGTTTTCATTTGAATTTTTATTTAAAATTTTGTCCCTAATTTATTTTTATCCCAGATAAATAAGGGTACAGTTAGGACAGAAAAATAGGCGTTTGTATTCACCCTTTAGTTTTAATGTTTTTCTTAGCAAATCGTTTTTTTTTCATATTCCGCTTTGGAATGCTACTTTTTTCGTGTACCAGCCATTTAAAACCTTTGGTAGGCTTGTGTTTTTCAAAGATTTGAGGTTTTACTTTCTTGTTTTGATTTGAGACCATTGTCAAGTATAAAATCGAAACTTTATGACTCATTCAGACGCTATTAAAAACAACTATCACAGTCCAAAAGTCCTATTCGACATTTCCGATAACTTAAATTACTCTTTGCCTCTATGTGCGAAGCAAGTTTTATCGAATTGATAAAGACTAAAAAAAGGCATTAATAAAGTAAACAAAAGAAAAGTAAATGAAAAGTAAAGAGCAATATAAAGCTTTAAAACGAACATAAATTTATTCCCAATGTCAGGGGTACTGACCCTCCTCTAACTTCAGGATGGATATTCGGATTAAAACCAAAACTTAATTTTTGTAGAGCAATGCTTCTACAAAGAGCGTGTTTAGTGTACTTGCTTTTCGAAATTAAGTATAAGTACTATCCAAATTAAACTTTAATCTAAATACGAGGGTTCGCCCCCTCAGGCCAAATACTTCAAGCTTCATCCAGTAGTCATATATATATATATATATATATATATATATATATATATATATATATATATATATATATATATATATATATATATATATATATATATATATATATATATATATATATATATATATATATATATATATATATATATATATATATATATATATATATATATATATATATATATATATATATATATGTAGCAAATTTTTGGGGGATTTTATTTCCCTGTTCAGTTGCTTATAGTTTTTAACAAGTAACTTTAATATTAACACATTTTTAACATTTAGAATCAGCATGAATAATATATTTTGTTGTTGCTTATGCTGTAATTGACACTTTCAAGTTTTGATTTCAATTGACAAGGGCTGCCCTTTACTTACAGTTTGTTGTTGCAATCTGTTTAACCCTAGAAAGTAGGTTCTATTGATCTGCCAAAATAGCAAAAAACTTTGCTTTCCATGGCATTTTTTTTTTAATATTTAAAAATTGCACTAGAAATTTCAATTGTCATTCAAATAAGCCCTCCCTCGAATTTTAGGGTTATTGGCTCAGAAGAATCCTCCATAAAAAACAAAACAAAAAACAACAACAAATAAACACTCATCAGCGACCTATCTTATGGGAAAAACGGAAAATTCCACATTTTTATGCATAGGAGATTGAACCATCTACAATAGGATTTTCTGATAGGCTAAATTTTATTGTGTGATTTCCATCAAGATAATTAGTGTTTTTTAGCATTTTTCTTCCCTTTTTGAGAATTAGACAAATTATATCCCTTCCTCCCTTCTTAAAAAGCCAAAATATTTTTAAGGCCTAAACAAATTTCACTGTCTTAGGTAAATTCCCTGTTATTTTACAATTCCAAACATTTGCATATAAGGGCTTTAAACTTCTACAATGGGGTTCTATGATTGGTTTGTAGTTATGATGGTACCTCAAAAGGTGCATTTTAATACCTCAACATTCCAACTCTCATTGAGCCAATAATAAATACAGAATTAGTTCTAAGGGTTAGACGAGGAGAGGGTGGAGGTAGATATTGATACATAATCCCCAGGGCCGTATCCAGGACTTTTGTTTAGGGGAATTTTTTTCGGAGGGAGGGGGGAAGGAGTACAATTTAAAATTTGAAAACACATCAAAAATATGGGATTGGTATGTAATCCCTCTTGATTTCTGGGAACATTTCTTGTCTATGCTGTTATTACAAAAGTAAAGAGTAACATTTAAGTTAAAAGTAAATGGAGACAGACCAGCCACGGGGGGGGGGAGAGTATTTTCCGGGGGAATTTTCATGGGAGGGGAGGGGTCCATGGTTGGGGGGAGGGGATATTTTCCGGTGGATGTTTTCCTCGGGGAGGTATTTTCCGTGAGGGGCATTTTCCAGGGGAAGGATATTTTCTGGGGTTCTAAACGCCTAGACGCATATCTTACACAGTAACTTCACTTCTCGGTATTTTAAGGGGGGGGGGTATTTCCACGAGGAGGGTTTTTCGCAAGGGTATTATCTGGGGGGGGGGTATTTTCCTGGAGATAAACCTTGGATCCCGTAAGGTATGAAGGTAACTTAACAAAATCACTAACAAAATGAAAAGAAAGGATTGTAATATCAGAACACAGACAAGGCTCCTGCTGACACGTCCCCCTTTTTATTTAAAGAGAAGGTTTCTAATTTAAGAAATATAATTAAATTTCTTTCTGAAAATATAAAAAGTTTTATTTTTCTGTCCAGTGAGTCTCACAGAGACCTCGTATACCGCATACACCATCAAGTCTAGCCCACTAGTTTCTGCTGAGCTGAGAATGGTATCATCTATTCCTTTTGGATTTCCATCAGGCAAAGGAATACAGTCTAGACATACCTCTGTAATTGTGTCTGCACCTGCCTGGACTTCTACATAGTGAAAACCAATGACAGCTGTTAGATCCCTGAAATATCGGCCGTCGCAACCGTCAGAATAGAGAAACCATTAACAGCTTGGCTAAAATTAGCAATTGGCCGTCACAATACGTCAGTAAAAAATTTTATAATTTTATTTTGTATCGTTCCTAATGTGTATCTTACATTTCTAAGGCCGGTTATTAAGAATGATTTGCTTCGACAAAGAGCTTCGAAAAGTCCTGACGGTTTCCTATATTGCTTGATTGTCTTGTAGGAAGTGATAGGACGAACTTTTTTTTCAGTGAAAAGTGTCAATGCATTTAGAAAAAAATAAAAAAAATTAAATGTTTGTTTTTTTTTTTACAAGAAAAAAACAAACATATATATGGTAAACACAATAGAAATTTGTTATAAAAATTTGAAGTAGACCCTATCCTTCCTTCATCAGTGTGTGATTTTAAATTTAGCCGTTGAAAATATGATCTTTTTATTTTTAAATCTTTAAAGTTATCTATTCACTATTAAAAAAAATGCACTTTTACGAAAAACGAATTTATTTAGTCAGCCAGATAGCCATCTATGGCACTATATGAAGACAACTTCATGAGACATTTACAACATTAACTAAATTTCATCTCTGCTTTCTTCTTAAATCAACGTTATCATTCCACCATTTCTGTATTATAAGGTGTATTATGGCATTATGTTATGAACACAGGGTTGCCACCCATAATGATTTATCACTATTTCTAGCGATTCTTTCTATTGCCTAAAAAAACGTACTAAATCAGCAAAAATCAATAAAAAAACCTAAAATCTAGTGATATTTTCCTCACTGGGCGGCAACCCTGTATGAACTGCTTTGCGTTCTTGTTGCTTGCCTTATGGGTAACTCAAATTTTGACAGCAGTGTGACACCGGGGATGATATTGGACGTTATCCGAAAATTTATTTAGTGTAGTGTTGGGGAAAACTGAGCCCTTTCGATATATCGAAACTCATGGATTCAATGATTGATAGTTTGATTATTAAAACCATCTTTTGACTTTGTAAAATTTTAAAGATAACATAAAGTTTCTCAATTATTAGTTATGTGTTATTAATATTAATAAACTTAATTATGGCTATAAATTATGAAATAAGAATTTAATGAACGAGCTGCATTCATCCCAACAAAGGCTCCTTGGCCTGCTGCTACATAATTCCTACTAATTATTGTTGTCTTAACCATCTCCACCATCCATTATTGCTCTCTCTCTCTCTCTCTCTCTCTCTCTCTATCTCTCCCTCACTCTCTATCTCTTTCTCCCTCCCTCTGTCTCACTCTCTCTTTCTCTTTCTCTCTCCCTCCCTCTCCCTCCCTCTCTCTCTCTCTCTCTCTCTCTCTCTCTCTCTCTCTTTCTCTCTCTCTCTCTCTCTCTCTCTCTCTCTCTCTCTCTCTCTCTCTCTCTCTCTCTCTCTCTCTCTCTCTCTCTCTCTCTCTCTCTCTCTCTGTAGAAAGAATGTAGAAAGAGAGGGATCAAATCCCCTTCCATCTTTA
Organism: Artemia sp. Qi Xiang Cuo; assembly: GCF_049724085.1. Lineage (NCBI taxonomy): Eukaryota > Metazoa > Arthropoda > Branchiopoda > Anostraca > Artemiidae > Artemia > Artemia sp. Qi Xiang Cuo. The sequence goes on along the minus strand of NC_142797.1, from coordinate 62,524,503 downwards.
CATTCTTGTAGAAGTGGTTGGACTAATGGCATCAGCATTGAGTCTGTTTGATTGCTTTTTAAGTTTTACTTTTAATTTAGTGGCAATGGCTTAAAATCCAGGTGAATTGTTTAAGCTTTAATCAGAGTTCTAGTTGTTAAAAATACATTTTTGCCTCTACGTTTCTTGTATGGTCATTTGGCCAGTTAATCCCAAATCCATTCGTAAAAAATTGTGCCATAAGAGTAGATGGAGCAGATATAAGTAGAGTAGTACCTTCCATTTTGCTTACTCTATGTTCCTTCCTATGCTATTCTGGGGGTTTATGTTCCTTCCTATGCTATTCTGAGGGTTTATGTTCCTTCCTATGCTATTCTGAGGGTTTATGTTCCTTTCCATGCTATTTTAAGGGCTTATATTCCCCCCATGCTATTCTAGGAGCTTATGTTCCTTCCCATGTTATTTGCTTGGCTTACGTTCCTTCCCATGCTATTTGCTTGGCTTATGTTCTTCCTGTGTTATTCTGGGCCTTTAAGTTCCTTGGCACCTTTTCAGAGCAGATTACCAGACTGGTTATTGCTATTGATATCAATTGCATATGGAATTAACAGTTTGACGTGTTTGGGGAGATTACGTTCCTTTACACCTTTCCAGAGCATGTACTTGTCGATGGAGAAAAAGGGTTAAAGTGATTAGCAATTACGAGCGGGGATTCCCCGCTGGTTCCTGAATTGCCTTACGTTCCTTGACACCTTTCCAGAGCATGTACTTGACGATAGAGAAAAAGGGTTAAAGTGATTAGCAGTTAAGGTAACCTCAATGGCGTTTGAACAGTGTTGTCAGTTTAAAATAGGGTCCAACGTTATAGTATACTAAAAAGTTGATGCTAAGAGAGATGTAGATGGCAAGAAAAGAATTTTAATAATGAAATTCAGAACAATCCATAGAAATCCTTACAGATCAAGTAAAAAGGTGTATGTGAGTACGAACAATCAAGGATCATAAGCACCAATGACCCTAACCACCAGGGACTTCAACCCTCCATAGGTCTCCTACCCCAAAACTCGAAGCCCCCCCCCCCTTTTTTTTTTAACATGATATATTTTTTTCTTTTTTTTTTGAAATGCAAGAGTTGGAATATTTCAGTAGTGTTTTGTTATGCTTTACCTTGTCAAAGTTACATTCTCTTGATTTTTCAAAATTCTTTTTGAATTTCCTTCGTTAAATGCATGAGTTGGAATATTTCAGTAGTGTTTTGTCGTGGTTTACCATGTCACGGTTACATTCTCTTGATTTTTAAAAGTTCAATTTGAATTTTTTTCGTGAAATGCAAGAGTTGGAATATTTCAGTAGTGTTTTGTCGTGATTTACCGTGTCACAGTTACATTCTCTTTATTTTTCAAAGTTCATTTTGGAATTTCTTTCCTTGAAATGCAAGAGTTGGAATATTTCAGTAGTTCTTTGTCGTGGTTTACCATATCACAGATGTATTCTCTTTATTTTTAAAATTTCATTTTGAATTTCTTTCGTTGAAATGTAAGAGTTGGATTATTTCAGTAGTGTTTTGTCGTGGTTTACCTTGTCACAGTTACATTCTCTTAATTTTTCATAGTTCATTTTGAATTTCTCTCGTTGAAATGCAAGAGTTGGAATATTTCAGTAGTGTTTTGTTATGCTTTACCTTGTCAAAGTTACATTCTCTTGATTTTTCAAAGTTCATTTTGAATTTCTTTCGTGAAATGCAAGAGTTGGAATATTTCAGTAGTGTTTTGTCGTGGTTTACCATGTCACGGTTACATTCTCTTGATTTTTCAAAGTTCATTTTGAATTTTTTTCGTGAAATGCAAGAGTTGGAATATTTCAGTAGTGTTTTGTCGTGGTTTACCTTGTCACAGTTACATTCTCATGATTTTTCAAAGTTCATTTTGGATTTCTTTCCTTGAAATGCATGAGTTGGATTATTTCATTAGTGATTTGTTTTGGTTTACCTTGTCACAGTTACATTCTCTTGATTTTTCAAAGTTCATTTTTGGATTTCTTTCGTTGACATGCAAGAGTTGGAATATTTCAGTAGTGTTTTGTCGTGGTTTACCTTGTCACAGTTACATTCTCTTGATTTTTCGAAGTTCATTTTTGGATTTCTTTCGTTGAAATGCAAGAGTTGGAATATTTCAGTAGTGTTTTGTTATGGTTTACCTTGTCACAGTTACATTCTCATGATTTTTCAAAGTTCATTTTGAATTTATTTCTTTGAAATGCAAGAGTTGGAATATTTCAGTACTGTTTTGTCATGGTTTACCATGTCACAATTACATTTTCGTGATTTTTCAAAGTTCATTTTGAATTTCTTTCGTTGAAATGCAAGAGTTGGAATATTTCAGTAGTGTTTTGTTGTAGTTTATCTTGTCACAGTTACATTCTCTTAATTTTTCAAAGTTCATTTTGAATTTATTTCATTGAAATGCAAGACTTGGATTATTTCAATAGTGTTTCGTCGTGATTTACCTTATCACAGTAACATTCTCATGATTTTTCAAAGTTCATTTTGAATTTCTTTCATTGAAATGTAAGAGTTGGATTATTTCAGTAGCGTTTTGTTGTGGTTTACCTTATCACACTTACATTCTCTTGATTTTTCAAAGTTCATTTTGGATTTCTTTCGTTGAAATGCAAGAGTTGGAATATTTCAGTAGTGTTTTGTCATGGTTTACCTTGTCACAGTTACATTCTCTTAATTTTTCAAAGTACATTTTGTATTTCTTTCGTTGAAATGCAACAGTTGGAATATTTTAGTAGTGTTTTGTTTTGCTTTACCTTGTCATAGTTACATTCTCTTGATTTTTCAAAGTTCATTTTGGATTTCTGTCGTTTAAATGCAAGAGTTGGAATATTTCAGTAGTGTTTTGTCGTGGTTTACCTTGTCATAGTTACATTCTCTTTATTTTCAAAGTTCATTTTGAATTTCTTTCGTTGAAATGCAAGAGTTGGAATATTTCAGTAGTGTCTTGTTGTGCTTTACCTTGTCACAGTTACATTCTCTTAATTTTTCAAAGTTCGTTTTGGATTTCTTTCGTTGAAATGCAAGAGTTGGAATATTTCAGTAGTGTTTTGTTGTGCTTTACCTTTTTACAGTTACATTCTCTTGATTTTTCAAAGTTCATTTTGAATTTCTTTTTTGAAATGCAAGAGTTGGATTATTTCAGTAGTGTTTTGTCGTGATTTACCGTGTCACATTTACATTCTAATGATTTTTCAAAGTTCATTTTGGAATTTCTTTCATTAAAATACAAGAGTTGGAATATTTCAGTAGTGCTTTGTCGTAGTTTACCATATCGCAGATGTAGTTTCTTGATTTTTCAAAGTTCATTTTGAATTTCTTTCGTTCAAATGTAAGAGTTGGATTATTTCAGTAGTGTTTTGTCGTGGTTTACCTTGTCACAGTTACATTCTCTTAATTTTTCAAAGTTCATTTTGAATTTCTCTCGTTGAAATGCAAGAGTTGGAATATTTCAGTAGTGTTTTGTTATGCTTTACCTTGTCAAAGTTACATTCTCTTGATTTTTCAAAGTTCATTTGAATTTCTTTCGTGAAATGCATGAGTTGGAATATTTCAGTAGTGTTTTGTCGTGGTTTACCATGTCACGGTTACATTCTCTTGATTTTTAAAAGTTCAATTTGAATTTTTTTCGTGAAATGCAAGAGTTGGAATATTTCAGTAGTGTTTTGTCGTGGTTTACCTTGTCACAGTTACATTCTCTTGATTTTTAAAATTTTATTGTGGATTTCTTTCGTTGAAATGCAAGAGTTGGATTATTTCAGTAGTGTTTTGTCGTGGTTTACCGTGTCACAGTTACATTTTTTTAATTTTTCAATGTTAATTTTTGGATTTCTTTCGTTTAAATGCAAGAGTTGGAATATTTCAATAGTGTTTTGTCGTCGTTTACCTTGTCACAGTTAAATTCTCTTGATTTTTCAAAGTTCATTTTTGGATTTCTTTCGTTGAAATGCAAGAGTTGGAATATTTCAGTAGTGTTTTGTTATGGTTTACCTTGTCACAGTTACATTCTCATGATTTTTCAAAGCTCATTTTGAATTTATGTCGTTGAAATGCAAGAGTTGGAATATTTCAGTACTGTTTTGTCATGGTTTACCATGTCACAATTACATTTTCGTGATTTTTCAAAGTTCATTTTGAATTTCTTTTGTTGAAATGCAAGAGTTGGAATATTTCAGTAGTGTTTTGTTGTGGTTTATCTTGTCACAGTTACATTCTCTTAATTTTTCAAAGTTCACTTTGGATTTCTTTAATTGAAATGCAAGACTTGGATTATTTCAATAGTGTTTCGTCGTGATTTACCTTATCACAGTAACATTCTCATGATTTTTCAAAGTTCATTTTGAATTTCTTTCATTGAAATGTAAGAGTTGGATTATTTCAGTAGCGTTTTGTTGTGGTTTACCTTATCACACTTACATTCTCTTGATTTTTCAAAGTTCATTTTAGATTTCTTTCGTTGAAATGCAAGAGTTGGAATATTTCAGTAGTGTTTTGTCATGGTTTACCTTGTCACAGTTACATTCTCTTAATTTTTCAAATTTCATTTTGAATTTCTTTCGTTGAAATGCAAAAGTTGGAATATTTAAGTAGTGTTTTGTTTTGCTTTACCTTGTCATAGTTACATTCTCTTGATTTTTCAAAGTTCATTTTGGATTTCTGTCGTTTAAATGCAAGAGTTGGAATATTTCAGTAGTGTTTTGTCGTGGTTTACCTTGTCACAGTTACATTCTCTTTATTTTAAAAGTTCATTTTGGATTTCTTTCGTTGAAATGCAAGAGTTGGAATATTTCAGTAGTGTCTTGTTGTGCTTTACCTTGTCACAGTTACATTCTCTTGATTTTTCAAAGTTCATTTTGGATTTCTTTCGTTGAAATGCAAGAGTTGGAATATTTCAGTAGTGTTTTGTGTGCTTTACCTTGTCACAGTTACATTCTCTTGATTTTTTCAAAGTTCATTTTGAATTTTTTTTTTGAAATTCAAGAGTTGGAATATTTCAGTAGTGTTTTGTCGTGGTTTACCTTGTCACAGTTACATTCTCTTTATTTTTCAAAGTTCATTTTGGATTTCTTTCCTTGAAATGCAAGAGTGGGAATATTTCAGTAGTGTTTTGTCGTGGTTTACCTCGTCACAGCTACATTCTCTTGATTTTTCAAAGTTCATTTTGGATTTCTTTCCTTGAAATGCAAGAGTTGGAATATTTCAGTAGTGTTTTGTCGTGGTTTACCTTGTCACAGTTACATTCTCATAATTTTTCAAAATTCATTTTTGGATTTCTTTCGTTGAAATGCAAGAGTTGGAATATTTCAGTAGTGTTTTGTTATGATTTACCTTGTCACAGTTACATTCTCTTGATTTTTCAAAGTTCATTTTGAATTTCTTTCGTTGAAATGCAAGAGTTGGAATATTTCAGTAGTGTTTCTTCATATTTTATCTTGTCACAGTTACAATCTCTTAGTTTTTCAAAGTTCATTTGAATTTTTTCGTTGAAATGCAAGAGTTGGAATATTTTAGTAGTGTTTTGTTGTGTTTTAGCTTGTCACAGTTACATTCTCTTAATTTTTCGAAGTTAATTTTTGATTTCTTTCCCTGAAATACAAGAGTTGGAATATTTCAGTAGTGTCTTGTCATGGTTTACCTTATCACAGTTACATGCTCTTGATTTTTCAAAATTCATTTTCGATGTCTTTCGCTGAAATTCCAAAGTTGGAATATATCAGTAGTGTCTTGTTGTGCTTTACCTTTTCACAGGTATATTCTCTTGATTTTTCAAAGTTAATTTTTGATTTCTTTCGTTGAAATGCAAGAGTTGGAATATTTCAGTAGTGTCTTGTTGTGCTTTACCTTGTCAAAGTTGCATTCTCTTGATTTTTCAAAGTTCATTTTGAATTTCTTTCGTGAAATGCAAGAGTTGTAATATTTCAGTAGTGTATTGTCGTGGTTTACCATGTCACAGTTACATTCACTTGATTTTTCAAAGTTCCTTTTGAATTTCTTTCGTGAAATGCAGGAGTTGGAATATTTCAGTAATGTTTTGTCGTGGTTTACCTTGTCACAGTTACATTCTTTTAATTTTTCAAAGTTCATTTTGGATTTCTTTCCTTGAAATGCAAGAGTTGGAATATTTCAGTAGTGTTTCGTCGTGGTTTACCTTGTCACAGTAACATTCTCTTGATTTTTCAAAGTTCATTTTGAATTTCTTTCATTGAAATGTAAGAGTTGGATTATTTCAGTAGCGTTTTGTTGTGGTTTACCTTATCACACTTACATTCTCTTGATTTTTCAAAGTTCATTTTAGATTTCTTTCGTTGAAATGCAAGAGTTGGAATATTTCAGTAGTGTTTTGTTATGCTTTACCTTGTCAAAGTTACATTCTCTTGATTTTTCAAAGTTCATTTGAATTTCTTTCGTGAAATGCATGAGTTGGAGTATTTCAGTAGTGTTTTGTCGTGGTTTACCATGTCACGCTTACATTCTCTTGATTTTTCAAAGTTGATTTAGAATTTTTTTCTTGAAATGCAAGAGTTGGAATATTTCAGTAGTGTTTTGTCGTGGTTTACCTTGTCGCAGTTACATTCTCTTGATTTTTCAAAGTTCATTTTGGATTTCTTTCCTTGAAATGCAAGAGTTGGATTATTTCAGTAGTGTTTTGTCGTGGTTTACCGTGTCAAAGTTACATTATTTTGATTTTTCAAAGTTCATTTTTTGATTTCTTTCGTTGAAATGCATGAGTTAGAATATTTCAGTTATGTTTTGTTGTGGTTTGCTCTTTCATAGTTACATTCTCTTGATTATCCAAAGTTAATTTTTGGCTTTCTTTCGTTGAAATGCAAGAGTTGGAATATTTCAGTAGTGTTTTGTTATGGTTTACCTTGTCACAGTTACATTCTCATGATTTTTCAAAGTTCATTTTGAATTTCTCTCGTTGAAATGCAAGAGTTGGAATATTTCAGTACTGTTTTGTCATGGTTTACCATGTCAAAATTACATTTTCGTGATTTTTCAAAGTTCATTTTGAATTTCCTTTGTTGAAATGCAAGAGTTGGAATATTTCAGTAGTGTTTTGTTGTGGTTTATCTTGTCACAGTTACATTCTCTTAATTTTTTCAAAGTTCATTTTGAATTTCTTTTGTTTAAATGCAAAAGTTGGAATATTTCAGTAGTGTTTCGTCGTGGTTTACCTTGTCACAGTAACATTCTCATGATTTTCAAAGTTCATTTTGAATTTCTTTCATTGAAATGTAAGAGTTGGATTATTTCAGTAGCGTTTTGTTGTGGTTTACCTTATCACACTTACATTCTCTTGATTTTTCAAAGTTCATTTTAGATTTCTTTCGTTGAAATGCAAGAGTTGGAATATTTCAGTAGTGTTTTGTCGTGGTTTACCTTGTCACAGTTACATTCTCTTAATATTTCAAAGTTCATTTTGAATTTCTGTTGTTGAAATGCAAGAGTTTGAATATTTCAGTAGTGTTTTGTTGTGGTTTACCTTGTCATAGTTACATTCTCTTGGTTTTTCAAATTTCATTTTGGATTTCTATCGTTGAAATGCAAGAGTTGGAATATTTCAGTAGTGTTTTGTCGTGGTTTACCTTGTCATAGTTACATTCTCTTTATTTTTCAAAGTTCATTTTGGATTTCTTTCGTTGAAATGCAAGAGTTGGAATATTTCAGTAGTGTCTTGTTGAGCTTTACTTTGTCACAGTTACATTCTTTTGATTTTTCAATGTTCATTTTGGATTTCTTTCGTTGAAATGCAAGAGTTGGAATATTTCAGTAGTGTTTTGTCGTGGTTTACCTTGTCACAGTTACATTCTCTCAATTTTTCAAAGTTCATTTTGGATTTTTTTTTCCTTGAAATGCAAGAGTTGGAATATTTCAGTAGTGTTTTGTCGTGGTTTACCTTGTCACAGCTACATTCTCTTGATTTTTCAAAGTTCATTTTGGATTTCTTTCCTTGAAATGCAAGAGTTGGAATATTTCAGTAGTGTTTTGTCGTGGTTTACCCTGTCACAGTTACATTCTCATGATTTTTCAAAATTCATTTTTGGATTTCTTTCGTTGAAATGCAGAGTTGGAATATTTCAGTAGTGTTTCTTCATATTTTACCTTGTCACAGTTACATTCTCTTGATTTTTCAAAGTTCATTTTGAATTTCTTTCGTTGAAATGCAAGAGTTGGAATATTTCAGTAGTGTTTCTTCATAGTTTATCTTGTCACAGTTACAATCTCTTAGTTTTTCAAAGTTCATTTGAATTTCTTTCGTTGAAATGCAAGAGTTGGAGTATTTCAGTAGTGTTTTGTTGTGCTTTACCTTGTCACAGTTACATTCTCTTGATTTTTCAAAGCTAATTTTGAATTTCTTTCGCTGAAATACAAGAGTTGGAATATTTCAGTAGTGTCTTGTCATGGTTTACCTTGTCACAGTTACATTCTCTTGATTTTTCAAAGTTCATTTTGGATTTCTTTCGTTGAAATGCAAGAGCTGGAATATTTCAGTAGTGTCTTGTTGAGCTTTACCTTGTCACAGTTACATTCTCTTGATTTTTCAAAGTTTATTTTGGATTTCTTTCGTTGAAATGCAAGAGTTGGAACATTTCAGTAGTGTTTTGTTGTGCTTTACCTTGTCACAGTTGCATTCTCTTGATTGTTCAAAGTTCATTTTGAATTTCTTTCGTGAAATGCAAGAGTTGTAATATTTCAGTAGTGTTTTGTCGTGGTTTACCATGTCAAAGTTACATTCTCTTGATTTTTCAAAGTTCCTTTTGAATTTGTTTCGTGAAATGCAAGAGTTGGAATATTTCAGTAATGTTTTGTCGTGGTTTACCTTGTCACAGTTACATTCTTTTAATTTTTCAAAGTTCATTTTGGATTTCTTTCCTTGAAATGCAAGAGTTGGAATATTTCAGTAGTGTTTTGTCGTGGTTTATCTTGTCACAGTTACATTCTCATGGTTTTTCAAAGTTCATTTTGAACTTCTTTCATTGAAATGCAAGAGTTGGCTTATTTCAGTAGTGTTTTGTTGTGGTTTACTTTGTCACACTTACATTCTCTTGATATTTCAAAGTTCATTTTGGATTAATTTCGTTGAAATGCAAGAGTTGGAATATTTCAGTAATGTTTCAGTAATGTCACAGTTACATTCTCTTGATTTTTAAAAGTTCATTTTTGAATTTCTTTCATTGAAATGCAAGAGTTGGAATATTTCAGTAGTGTCTTGTCGTGGTTTACCTTGTCATAGTTACATTCTCTTGATTTTTCAAAGTTCATTTTGGATTTCTGTCGTTGAAATGCAAGAGTTGGAATATTAAAGTAGTGTTTTGTCGTGGTTTACCTTGTCATAGTTACATTCTCTTTATTTTTAAAGTTCATTTTGAATTTCTTGCGTGAAATGCAAGAGTTGGAATATTTCAGTAGTGTTTTGTCGTGGTTTACCTTGTCACAGTGACATTCTCTTGATTTTTCAAAGTTCATCTTGAATTTCTTTCGTTGAAATGCAAGAGTTGGAATATTTCAATAGTATTTTGTCATGGTTTACCGTGTCACAGTTACACTCTCTTGATTTTTCAAAGTTCTTTGTGGATTTCTTTCGTTGAAATGTGTTTTGTTGTGCTTTACCTTGTCACAGTTACCTTCTCTTGATTTTTCAAAGTTCATTTTGGATTATTTTCGTGAAATGCAAGAGTTGGAATATTTAACTAGTGTCTTGTTGTGGTTTACCATGTCACAGTTAAATTCTCTTGATTTTTTAAAGTTCATTATGAATTTCTTTCGACCCCCTTTGGCGCGCCGAAGGGGGTTATTAAATAGTGGAATTTATGAAGAAACTGACTCTTGCATTTCAATGAAAGAAACCCAAAATGAACTTTTAAAAATCAAGAGAATGTAACTGTGACAAGGTAAACCACGACAAAACACTACTGAAATATTCCAACTCTTGCATTTCAAGGAAAGAAATCCAAAATGAATTTTGCAAAATCAAGAAATGTAACTGTGACAAGGTAAACCATGACAAAACACTACTGAAATATTCGAACTCTTGCATTTCACGAAAGGAATCAAAAATGAACTTTGAAAAATCAAGAGAATGTAACTGTGACAAGGTAAAGCACAACAAAACACTACTGAAATATTCCAACTCTTGTATTTCAACGAAAGAAATTCAAAATGAACTTTGAAAAATCATGAGAATTTAACTGTGACACGGTAAACCACGACAAAACACTATTGAAATATTCCAACTCTTGCATTTCAACGACAGAAATTCAAGATGAACTTTGAAAAATCAAGAGAATGTCACTGTGACAAGGTAAACCACAACAAAACACTACTGAAATATTCCAACTCTTGCATTTCACGAAAGAAATCCAAAATGAACTTTGAAAAATCAAGAGAATGTAAGTGTGACAAGGTAAACCACGACAAAACACTACTGAAATATTCCAACTCTTGCATTTCAACGAAATAAATTCAAAAATGAACTTTGAAAAATCAATAGAATGTAACTGCGACAAGGTAAACCATAACAAATCACTACTGAAATAATCCAACTCTTGCATTTCAACCATACAAATTCAAGATGAACTTTGAAAAATTAAGAGAATGTAACTGTGACAGGGTAAACCACGACAAGACACTAGTGAAATATTCCAACTCTTGCATTTCAACGAAACAAATTCAAAATTAACTTTGAAAAATCAAGAGAATATAACTGTGACAAGGTAAAGCCCAACAAAACATTACTGAAATATTCCAACTCTTGCATTTCAACGAAATTAATCCAAAATGAACTTTGAAAAATCAAGAGAATGTAAGTGTGACAAGGTAAACCACAACAAAACACTATTGAAATATTCCAACTCTTGCATTTCAACGAAAGAAATTCAAAATAAACTTTGAAAAATCATGAGAATGTAACTATGACAAGGTAAATCACGACCAAACACTATGGAAATAATCCAACTCTTGCATTTCAATGAAAGAAATTCAAAATGAACTTTGAAAAATTAAGAGAATGTAACTGTGACAAGGTGAACCACAACAAAACACTACTGAAATATTCCAACTCTTGCATTTCAACGAAATAAATTCAAAATGAACTTTGAAAAATCAAAAGAATGTAACTGTGACATGGTAAACCATGACAAAACACTATTGAAATATTCCAACTCTTGCATTTCAACGAAAGAAATTCAAAATGAACTTTGAAAAATCAAGAGAATGTCACTGTGACAAGGTAAACCACGACAAAACACTACTGAAATATTCCAACTCTTGCATTTCACGAAAGAAATTCAAAATGAACTTTGACAAATAAAGAGAATGTAACTATGACAAGGTAAACCACGACAAAACACTACTGAAATATTCCAACTCTTGCATTTCAACGAAAGAAATCCAAAATGAACTTTTAAAAATCAAGAGAATGTAACTATGACAAGGTAAACCACGACAAAATACTACTGAAATATTCCAACTCTTGCATTTTAATGAAAGAAATTCAAAAATGAACTTTGAAAAATCAAGAGAATATAACTGTGACAAGGTAAACCCCAACAAAACACTACTGAAATATTCCAACTCTTGCATTTCAACCAAAGAAATTCAAAATGAACTTTGAAAAATCAAGAGAATGTAACTGTGACACGGTAAACCACGACAAGACACTAGTGAAATATTCCAACTCTTGCATTTCAACGAAAGAAATTCAAAATGAACTTTGAAAAATCAAGAGAATGTAACTGTGACAAGGTAAAGCACAACAAAACATTACTGAAATATTCCAACTCTTGCATTTCAACGAAATTAATACAAAATGAACTTTGAAAAATCAAGAGAATGTAGGTGTGACAAAGTAAACCACAACAAAAAACCACTGAAATAATCCAACTCTTTCATTTCAATGAAATAAATTCAAAATGAACTTTGAAAAATCATGAGAATGTAACTGTGACAAGGTAAATCACGACCAAACACTATGGAAATAATCCAACTCTTGCATTTCAATGAAAGAAATTCAAAATGAACTTTGAAAAATTAAGAGAATGTAACTGTGACAAGGTAAACCACAACAAAACACTACTGAACTATTCCAACTCTTGCATTTCAACGAAAGAAATCCAAAATGAACTTTGAAAAATCCAGAGAATATAACTGTGACATGGTAAACCACGACAAAACACTACCGCAATATTCCAACTCTTGCATTTCAACGAAAGAAATTCAAAATGAACTTTGAAAAATAAAGAGAATGAAACTGTGATACGGTAAACCACGACAAAGCACTACTGAAATATTCCAACTCTTGAATTTCAAGTAAATAAATCAAAAATGAACTTTGAAAATAAAGAGAATGTAACTGTGACAAGGTAAACCAAGACAAAACACTACTGAAATATTCCAACTCTTGCGTTTCACGAATGAAATTCAAAAGGAACTTTGAAAAATCAAGAGAATGTAGCTGTGACAAGGTAAACCACGACAAAACACTACTGAAATATTCCAACTCTTGCATTTCAAGGAAAGAAATCCAAAATGAACTTTGCAAAATTAAGAGAATGTAACTTTGACAAGGTAAACCACGACAAAACACTACTGAAATATTCCAACTCTTGCATTTCACGAAAGAAATTCAAAAGGACCTTTGAAAAATCAAGAGAATGTAACTTTGACAGGGTAAACCACGACAAAACACTATTGAAATACTCCAACTCATGCATTTCACGAAAGAAATTCAAAATTAACTTTGAAAAATCATGAGAATCTAACTGTGACAAGGTAAACCATAACAAAACACTACTGAAATATTCCAACTCTTGCATTTCAACGAAAGAAATCCAAAATGAACTTTGAAAAATCAAGAGAATGTAACTGTGACAAGGTAAAGCACAACAAAACACTACTAAAATATTCCAACTGTTGCATTTCAACGAAACAAATTCAAAATAAACTTTGAAAAATTAAGAGAATGTAACTGTGACATGGTAAACCACGACAATACACTAGTAAAATATTCCAACTCTTGCATTTCAACGAAAAAAATTCAAAATGAACTTTGAAAAATCAAGAGAATGTAACTGTGACATGGTAAAGCACAACAAAACATTACTGAAATATTCCAACTCTTGCATTTCAACGAGATTAATCCAAAATGAACTTTGAAAAATCAAGAGAATGTAAGTGTGACAAAGTAAACCACAACAAAACACTACTGAAATAATCCAACTCTTGCATTTCAATGAAAGAAATTCAAAATGAACTTTGAAAAATAATGAGAATGTAACTATGACAAGGTAAATCACGACCAAACACTATGGAAATAATCCAACTCTTGCATTTCAATGAAAGAAATTCAAAATGAACTTTAAAAAATTAAGAGAATGTAACTGTGACAAGGTGAACCACAACAAAACACTATTGAAATAGTCCAACTCTTGCATTTCAACGAAAGAAATTCAAAATGAACTTTGAAATATCAAGAGAATGGAACTGTGACATTGTAAACCACGACAAAACACATACTGAAATATTCCAACTCTTGCATTTCAACGAAAGAAATTCAAAATGAACCTTTAAAAATCCTGAGAATGTAACTGTGAAATGAAACCACGACAAAACACTACTGAAATATTTCAAGTCTTGCATTTCAATGAAAGAAATTCAAAATGAACTTTGAAAAATAAAGAGAATGTAACTGTGATATGGTAAACCACGACAAAACACTACTGAAATATTCCAACTCTTGCATTTCAAGGAAAGAAATCAAAAATGAACTTTGAAAATCAAGAGAATGTAACTGTGACAAGGTAAACCATGACAAAACACTACTGAAATATTCCAACTCTTGCGTTTCACGAATGAAATTCAAAAGGAACTTTGAAAAATCAAGAGAATGTAGCTGTGACAAGGTAAACCACGACAAAACACTACTAAAATATTCCAACTCTTGCATTTCAAGGAAAGAAATCCAAAATGAACTTTGAAAAATTAAGAGATTGTAACTGTGACAAGGTAAACCACGACAAAACACTACTGAAATATTCCAACTCTTGCATTTCACGAAAGAAATTCAAAAGGACCTTTGAAAAATCAAGAGAATGTAACTTTGACAAGGTAAACCACGACAAAATACTGCTGAAATATTCCAACTCTTGTATTTCATGAAAGAAATCCAAAATGAACTTTTAAAAATCAAGTGAATGTAATTGTGACAAGTTAAAGCACGACAAAACAATACTGAAATATTCCATCTCTTGCATCTCAACGAAAGAAATCCAAACCGAACTTTGAAACATCGAGATAATGTAACTGTGACAAGGTAAAGCACAACAAAACACTACTGATATATTCCAACTCTTGCATTTCAGCGAAAGAAATCCAAAATGAACTTTGAAAAATCAAGAGAAAGTAACTTTGACTAGGTAAACCACGACAACACACTACTGAAATATTCCAAATCTTGCATTTCAAGGAAAGAAATCAAAAATGAACTTTGAAAATCAAGAGAATGTAACTGTGACAAGGTAAACCATGACAAAACACTACTGAAATATTCCAACTCTTGCATTTCACGAACGAAATTCAAAAGGAACTTTGAAAAATCAAGAGAATGTAGCTGTGACAAGGTAAACCACGACAAAACACTACTGAAATATTCCAACTCTTGCATTTCAAGGAAAGAAATCCAAAATGAACTTTGAAAAATTATAAGAATGTAACTGTGACAAGGTAAACCACGACAAAACACTACTGAAATATTCCAAATCTTGTATTTCACGAAAAAAATTCAAAAGGAACTTTGAAAAATCAAGAGAATGTAACTTTGACATGGTAAACCACGACAAAGCACTACTGAAATATTCCAGCTCTTCTATTTCACGAAAGAAATTCAAAATGAACTTTGAAAAATCATGAGAATGTAACTGTGACAATGTAAAGCACAACAAAACAATACTGAAATATTCCAACTCTTGTATCTCAGAGAAAGAAATCCAAAACGAACTTTGAAAAATCAAAAGAATGTAACTATGACAAGGTAAAGCTCAACAAGACACTACTGATATATTCCATCTCTTGCATTTCAACTAAAGAAATCCAAAATGAACTTTGAAAAATCAAGAGAATGTAACTTTGACAAGGTAAACCACAACAAGACACTACTGAAATATTCCAACTCTTGCATTTCAAGGAAAGAAATCCAAAATGAACTTTGAAAAATCAAGAGAATGTAACTGTGACAAGGTAAACCACGACAAAACACTACTGTGACAAGTAATTGTGACAAGGTAAAATATGAAGAAACTATACTGAAATATTCCAACTCTTGCATTTCAACGAAAGAAATTCAAAATGAACTTTGAAAAATCAAGACAATGTAACTGTGACAAGGTAAATCATAACAAAACACTACTGAAATATTCCAACTCTTGAGAATGTAAAATCAAGAGAATGTAACCGTGACAAGGTAAAGCTCAACAAGACAGTACTGAAATATTCCAACTCTTTCATTTCAACGAAAGAAATCAAAAATGAACTTTGAAAAATCAATAGAATGTAACTGTGACAAGGTAAACCACGACAGGACGCTACTGAAATATTCCAACTCTTGCATTTCAAATAAAGAAATACAAAATGAACTTTGAAAAATCAATAGAATGTAGCTGTGACAAGGTAAACCACATCAAAACACTGCTGAAATATTCCAACTCTTGCTTTTCAACGAAAGAAATTCAAAATGAACTTTGAAAAATTAATAGAATGCAACTGTGACAAGGTAAACCATGACAAAAGACTACTGAAATATTCCAACTCTTGCATTTCAACGAAAGAAATTCAAAATGAACTTTGAAAAATTAATAGAATGTAAGTGTGGGAAGGTAAACCACAACAAAACACTACTGAAATAATCCAACTCTTACATTTCAATGAAAGAAATTCAAAAGGAACTTTGAAAAATCATGAGAATGTAACTGCGACATGGTAAACCACGACAAAACACTATTGAAATAATCCAACTCTTGCATTTCAATGAAAGAAATTCAAAATGAACTTTGAAAAATTAAGAGAATGTAACTGTGACAAGGTAAAGCACAACAAGACACTAGTGAAATATTCCAACTCTTGCATTTCACGAAAGAAATTCAAAATGAACTTTGAAAACTCAAGAAAATTTAATTGTGACATGGTAAACCATGACAAAACACTACTGAAATATTCCAACTCTTGCATTTCAACGAAAGAAATTCAAAATGAACTTTGAAAAATCATGAGAATGTAACTGTGACAAGGTAAACCATAACAAAAACACTACTGAAATATTCGAACTCTTGCATTTCAACGAAAGAAATCCAAAAATTAACTTTGAAAAATCAAGAGAATGTAACTGTGACAAGGTAAACCACGACAAAACACTACTGAAATATTCCAACTCTTGCATTTTAACGAAAGAAATCCTAAATGAACTTTGAAAAATCAAGAGAATTTAACTGTGACAAGGTAAAGCACAACAAAACACTACTGAAATATTCCAACTCTTGCATTTCAAGGAAAGAAATACAAATTGAACTTTGAAAAATCAAGAGAATGTAACTGTGACAATGTAAACCACGACAAAACACTACTGTGACAAGTAACTGTGACAAGGTAAAATATGAAGAAACACTACTGAAATATTCCATCTCTTGCATTTCAACGAAAGAAATTCAAAATGAACTTTGAAAAATCAAGACAATGTAACTGTGACAAGGTAAATCATAATAAAACACTACTGAAATATTCCAACTCTTGCATTTCAACGAAAGAAATCCAAAAATGAATTTTGAAAAATCATGAGTATGTAACTGTGACAAGGTAAACCACGACAAAACACTACTGAAATATTCCAACTCTTGCATTTCAAGGAAAGAAATCCAAAATGAACTTTGAAAAATTAAGAGAATGTAACTGTGACCAGGTAAACCACGACAAAACACTACTGAAATATTCAAACTCTTGCATTTCAATGAAAAAATTCAAAAAGAACTTTGAAAAATCAAGAGAATGTAACTTTGACATGGTAAACCCCGACAAAACACTACTGAAATATTCCAACTCCTGCATTTCACGAAAGAAATTCAAAATGAACTTTGAAAAATCAAGAGAATGTAACTGTGACAAGGTAAAGCTCAACAAGACACTACTGAAATATTCCAACTCTTTCATTTCAAAGAAATAAATCGAAAATGAACTTTGAAAAATCAAGAGAATGTAACTGTGACAAGGTAAACCACTATAATACACTACTGAAATATTCCAACTCTTGCATTTCAACGAAAAAAATCCAAAATGAACTTTGAAAAATCAAGAGAATGTAACTGTGACAAGGTAAAGCTCAACAAGACACTACTGAAATATTCCAGCTCTTGCATTTCAACAAAAGAAATCGAAAATGAACTTTGAAAAATCAAGAGAATGTAACTGTGACTAGGTAAAGCACAACAAGACACTACTGAAATATTCCAACTCTTGCATTTCAAGGAAAGAAATCCAAAATGAACTTTGAAAAATCAAGAGAATGTAACTGTGACAAGGTAAACCACGACAAAACACTACTGTGACAAGTAACTGTGACAAGGTAAAATATGAAGAAACTCTACTGAAATATTCCAACTCTTGCATTTCAACGAAAGAAATTCAAAATGAACTTTGAAAAATCAAGACAATGTAACTGTGACAAGGTAAATCATAACAAAACACTACTGAAATATTCCAACTCTTGAGAATGTAAAATCAAGAGAATGTAACCGTGACAAGGTAAAGCTCAACAAGACAGTACTGAAATATTCCAACTCTTTCATTTCAACGAAAGAAATCAAAAATGAACTTTGAAAAATCAAGAGAATGTAACTGTGACAAGGTAAACCACGACAGGACACTACTGAAATATTCCAACTCTTGCATTTCAAGGAAAGAAATCCAAAATGAACTTTGAAAAATCAATAGAATGTAACTGTGACAAGGTAAACCACAACAAAACACTACTGATATATTCCAGCTCTTGCATTTCAACGAAAGAAATTCAAAATGAACTTTGAAAAATCAATAGAATGTAACTGTGACAAGGTAAACCATGACAAAACACTACTGAAATATTCCAACTCTTGCTTTTCAACGAAAGAAATTCAAAATGAACTTTGAAAAATCAAGAGAATGTAAGTGTGGGAAGGTAAACCACAACAAAACACTACTGAAATAATCCAACTCTTACATTTCAATAAAAGAAATTCAAAAGGAACTTTGAAAAATCATGAGAATGTAACTGCGACAATGTAAATCACTACAAAACACTATTGAAATAGTCCAACTCTTTAATTTCAATGAACGAAATCCAAAATTAACTTTTAATTATAAAGAGAATGTAACTATGACAAGTTAAACTACAACAAAACACTATTGAAATATTCCACCTCTTGCATTTCAACGAAAGAAATTCGAAATAAACTTTGAAAAATTACGAAAATGTAATTGTGACATGGTAAACCATGACAAACCACTACTAAAATATTCCAACTCTTGCATTTCAAAGAAAGAAATTCAAAATGAACTTTGAAAAATCATGAGAATGTAACTGTGACAAGGTAAACCATAACAAAACACTACTGAAATATTCCAACTCTTGCATTTCAACGAAAGAAATCAAAAAATGAACTTTGAAAAATCAAGAGAATGTAACTGTGACAAGGTAAACCACGACAAAAAACTACTGAAATATTCCAACTCTTGCATTTCAATGAAAGAAATCCAAAATTAACTTGGAAAAATCAAGAGAATTTAACTGTGACAGGGTAAAGCACAACAAGACACTACTGAAATATTCCAACTCTTGCATTTCAAGGCAGAAAATCAAAATTGAACGTTGAAAATCATGAGAATTTAAATGTGAAACGGTAAAGCACTATAAAACACTACTGTGACAAGTAACTGTGACAAGGTAAAATATGAAGAAACACTACTGAAATATTCCATCTCTTGCATTTCAACGAAAGAAATTCAAAATGAACTTTGAAAAATCAAGACAATGTAACTGTGACAAGGTAAATCATAATAAAACACTACTGAAATATTCCAACTCTTGCATTTCAACGAAAGAAATCCAAAAATGAATTTTGAAAAATCATGAGTATGTAACTGTGACAAGGTAAACCACGACAAAACACTACTGAAATATTCCAACTCTTGCATTTCAACGAAAGAAATCCAAAATGAACTTTGAAAAATCAAGAGAATTTAACTGTGACAAGGTAAACCACGACAAAACACTACTGAAATATTCCAACTCTTGCATTTCAAGAAAAAAATTCAAAAGGAACTTTGAAAAATCAAGAGAATGTAACTTTGACATGGTAAACCCCGACAAAACACTACTGAAATATTCCAACTCCTGCATTTCACGAAAGAAATTCAAAATGAACTTTGAAAAATCAAGAGAATGTAACTGTGACAAGGTAAAGCTCAACAAGACACTACTGAAATATTCCAACTCTTGCATTTCAACGAAAGAAATCCAAAATGAACTTTGAAAAATCAAGAGAATGTAACTGTGACAAAGTAAACCACGACAACACACTACTGAAATATTCCAACTCTTGCATTTCAAGGAAAAAAATCCAAAATGAACTTTGAAAAATCAAGAGAATGTAGCTGTGACAAGGTAAACCACATCAAAACACTACTGAAATAATCCAACTCTTGTATTTCAATGAAAGAAATTCAAAATGAACTTTGAAAATTAATAGAATGTAACTATGACAAGGTAAACCATGACAAAACACTACTGAAATATTCCAACTCTTGCATTTCAACGAAACAAATCCAAAATGAACTTTGAAAAATTAAGAGAATGTAACTGTGGGAAGGTAAACCACAACAAAACACTACTGAAATAATCCAACTCTTACATTTCAATAAAAGAAATTCAAAAGGAACTTTGAAAAATCAAGAGAATGTAACTGCGACAAGGTAAACCACTACAAAATACTATTGAAATAATCCAACTCTTGCATTTCAATGAAAGAAATTCAAAATGAACTTTGAAAAATTAAGAGAATGTAACTGTGACAAGGTAAACCACAACAAAACACTACTGAAATATTCCAACTCTTGCATTTCAATGATATAAATTAAAAATGAACTTTGAAAAATCACGAAAATGTAATTGTGACATGGTAAACCATGACAAAACACTACTGAAATATTCCAGCTCTTGCATTTCAACGAAAGAAATTCAAAATGAACTTTGAAAAATCATGAGAATGTAACTGTGACAAGGTAAACCATAAAAAAACACAACTGAAATATTCCAACTCTTGCATTTCAACGAAAGAAATCCAAAAATTAACTTTGAAAAATCAAAAGAATATAACTGTGACAAGGTAAACCACGACAAAACACTACTGAAATATTCCAACTCTTGCATTTCAACGAAAGAAATCCTAAATGAACTTTGAAAAATCAAGAGAATGTAACTGTGACAAGGTAAAGCACAACAAGAAACTACTGAAATATTCCAACTCTTGCATTTCAACGAAATAAATCCAAAATGAACTTTGAAATATTAAGAGAATGTAACTGTAACAAGGTAAACCATGACAAAACACTACTGAAATAATCCAACTCTTACATTTCAATGAAAGAAATTCAAAATGAACATTGAAAAATCAAGAGAATGTAGCTATGACATGGTAAACCACGACAAAACACTACTGAAATATTCCAACTCTTGCATTTCAAGGAAAGAAATCCAAAATGAACTTTGAAAAATCAAGAGAATGTAACTTTGACAAGATAAACCACGATGAAACACTACTGAAATATTCCAACTCTTGCATTTCACGAAAAAAAATCAAAATGAGCTTTGACAAATCAAGATAGTGTAACTTTGACATGGTAAACCACGACAAAACACTACTGAAATATTCCAACTCTTGTATTTCACGAAGGAAATTCAAAGAGAACTTTGAAAAATCAAGAGAATGTAACTTTGACAAGGTAAAGCATAACAAAACACTACTGAAATAATCCAACTCTTGCATTTCAAAAGAAAAAATGAAAAAAATATATCATGTTAAAAAAAAAAAAAAAAGGGGGGGGGGAGCGCCCTTCGAGTTTGGGGATAGGGGACCTATGGAGGGTTGAAGTCCCTGGTGGTTGGGGTCATTGGTGCTTATGATCCTTGATGGTTCGTACTCACATACACCTTTTTACTTGATCTGTAAGGATTTCTATGGATTGTTCTGAATTTCTTTATTAAAATTCTTTTCTTGCCATCTACATCTCTCTTAGTATCAACTTTTTAGCATACTATAACGTTGGACCCTATTTTAAACTGACAACACTGTTCAAACGCCATTGAGGTTACCTTAACTGCTAATCACTTTAACCCTTTTTCTCTATCGTCAAGTACATGCTCTGGAAAGGTGTCAAGGAACGTAAGGCAATTCAGGAACCAGCGGGGAATCCCCGCTCGTAATTGCTAATCACTTTAACCCTTTTTCTCCATCCTCAAATACATGCTCTGGAAAGGTGTCAAGGAACGTAATCTCCCCAAACACGTCAAACTGTTAATTCCATGTGCAATTGATATCAATAGCAATAACCAGTCTGGTAATCTGCTCTGAAAAGTTGCCAAGGAACGTAAAGGTCCAGAATAACACAGGAAGAATATAAGCCAAGCAAATAGCATGGGAAGGAACGTAAGCCAAGCAAATAACATGGGAAGGAACATAAGCTCCTAGAATAGTATGGGGGGAACATAAGCCCTTAAAATAGAATGGGAGGGAATATAAACCCTCAGAATAGCATAGGAAGGAATATAAACCCTCAGAATAGCATAGGAAGGAACATTAACCCTCAGAATAGCATAGGAAGGAACATAAACCCTCAGAATAGCATAGAAAGGAATATAAACCCCCAGAATATCATGGGAGGTAACAAAAAACCACAGAATATTAAAGGAAGGACTAAAAACCCTCAGAATAGCACAGAAAGGAAAAAAATCACCCAGAATAGCACATAAAGTACCATACAGCCTCAGAATAGCATAGGAAGGAACATAGAGTAAGCAAAATGGAAGGTACTACTCTACTGACATATTGCCAAGGTTTTTACAAATTTTAATTTGGTTTATAAAAACATTCATGGTAAAGAACAGTAAGTAAAGAGTGACCCTGTCAGTAGAAATAGAAACCATGGCGAAACAGTGAATCTACTTTTTTTTTAATTTTTTGATCCAAAACTTGCATTTCTTTTTACTGACCTATAATTCCACACAGCAGAACTAATTGGGTGGAGTTCAACTTTCTGTTTGTTTTACTGACTTAAAATTTAATGTAGGAGGTTTTAAAGCCAGGTGGATTTTGAATAGGTGGGTTTTGTGTCTATCCAGAGATAGAAAATACTGTGAATACGCCACTGATGTAAAACAACCAAAATTAAAAAACACTTTACAATGAATTTATACAAAGCAATCTCTCTTTCACTTTGCAAAAACTAACAAAAAATTAATAAAAAGGTGCTTACATCACATTAATATATACAAATCTGTAATTTCATCAAATACCCAGAATTTCGATGACTAAAATGACTATGGTCTCTATTATCTGACAAAACTCCTATGAACTCTGATAAAGAAATTTTAATAGTAATATATCTGCTTTCCAAAATATGTATAATAAATACGTAAAATGATAAAGGTCCTCCAGAGTCATTGACACATAGAGCGTAGATACGACGGTTTAGTTTTTTGATCCGTTTTACAAGCATATTTAGAAAGGTTTTCACCCAACCTTGCGACAATTGGAATCTGGCCCCAGTCCCCCGTATTGTATATTGAATAAAGCCGTCCCAAAATAAATATGAATTTCCTGATGAAAAAACTGTGTTGTTCCATGCTTTCAGGGTCTTATCTTTTTGATAAATATTGTTTTTATATTCACGGTGGTATTTGCGAGTACTCTGGCATACTACCTGAGAATGAACAGAACAAAATGAAACATGTCAAGCAATGCATCGAGAGCAATGTGGCCAACACTTCGAAACTAAATAGGCCTATACCACAAATTGCACGGAAAATGTACCAAAGACGAAAAAATTGTACCATATCCTAATTTTTTTTTCCGCGTACGTTGTAGGTCGGATCGTTGGTGACACACAGTACAATCTATGAAAATTTTCTGTAAGATATTTTTTTCCACTTCCATTCTCCAATAATTCATTTTCTTTCTCTTCTAATTCAGTACATGCGCTCCTGGTACTACTTGAAGAAATTGTTCGGAGTAACATATTACTACATTAACATGTTACTACAGTAAAAGAAAAATGTCGTTGTCCATCCTCCATTTAAGACCATTCTTAGCACCCTGAAATTAATTCCGCCCCCTGAAATTAATTTTAGCACCCTGAAATTAATTCTGAATGACAATTTTAATACAAATTAGGGGCTAAAATGGGATTTTAACCTAGTATTCTTACAGAATATTACCAAAAAGCTGCTTCTAGGATCTTTTTTCCATGTAATAGTTTGCA
Source organism: Artemia sp. Qi Xiang Cuo (assembly GCF_049724085.1). NCBI lineage: Eukaryota > Metazoa > Arthropoda > Branchiopoda > Anostraca > Artemiidae > Artemia > Artemia sp. Qi Xiang Cuo. Next base: position 62,500,910 of record NC_142797.1, on the reverse strand, counting down.
TACAATTTCCCCTTTTCTCTTTATTGAGGATCTTGATGGAGGGGGGATAGCTCCTATAGCCCTTCCCTAATATACGATACTCCCTACAAACAATACAGGAAAAAAAATTGTTTTGAGACTAAGACTGATGTTAATTTCTGCTCGTTTTGAGTTTGACTCGGTTATTTATTGTAATTTCTGTTCGTTTTGGGTTTCATTTATTTATCGATGCTGATTTATGGTAGTTTCACGCTTGGTTTATTATTTGATTTTATTTTTGATCATTTTGTGTTTAATGGAGTTCTCTACTTTTCTTTGAAAAACTTATTTCTTGAACAAGTTTTCTTAATTAATTTCTGTTCGTTTTATATTGACATAATCTTTTCAGGGAAAAAGAAAATAATACTTTAAATCTTTTCGTTTTTTTTAAGAATTTATTGTCTGGCCTGCTATTTGTGTGCTGGAGAAAAATTTTCAGCAATTTTTAACAACATACACCCCTTTGAAAATCTGGACAGTGTTTAATTTAGCTTCATACCTCCTCTCGTTGATCTGAAATGGAAAACTTGATACCATTCGCAAAAAAATCTGTTTACTTTCTTTGAAAGCTTGGATACACTTACGCTATTTGTATTTGGTAAAATTTTAAGAGCAGAAGTAGCCCTGAAAGTTTGAACATAAAATCCTCATTCGATCTTGGGATACTGCTGAGATGCCTTATTGGGAATTAGCATTAATACAGTGCATTTTGATTTAATCTTAAGGCAACATTTAATTTTTAAACATAAAGGCAAATGGGAGGGTGGGCGTTGGAGGGGGATTAGTTTCCCTCCAATCACTTTTGACTATTAAAAGCGCATCAGCCCTTTCTATTTTCAATTGAATGACCCCTTTTCAAACTTCCTACGACAATTCGTTCGATACAAAGTGCCCTGATCTAAACAATAACAACAACAACAACAACAACAACAGCAAAAATAATACATTATACCCACATCTATCTTTACTATAAATTAATTTAAAAAAATTTTTCCGCAAAATAAGTTTTTCAAAGAAAATTAAAGAACTCCATTAAACAAAAATGAGCAAAAATAAAATCAAATAATCTACCAAGAGTTTCACGCATGGTAGATTATTTTATTTAATGTTCGTCCATTTTGTGTTTAACGGAGTTCAGTACTTTTCTTTTAAAAACTTGTTTTGCGATAAAAGTATTTTTAATTAATTTCTGTTCGTTTTATATGGACATATTCTTTTCAGGGAAAAAGAAAATAATACTTTAAATCTTTTCGTTTTTTTAAGAATTTCTAGTTTGGCCTGCTATTTGTATGCTGGAAAACAAATTTCAGCAATTTTTAACAATATGCACCCTTTTAAAAATCTAGACACAAATAGTACTGTTTAATTTAGTTTCATACCTCCTCTGGTTGACCTGAAATGAAAAACTTGATACCATTCGCCATAAATTTACTTTCTTTGATAGCTTGGATACCCTTACGCTATTTTGATTTGGTTAAATTTTAAGAGCTGAAAGGGGAGGGTTGGCGAGGGAGGGTGGGTGTCGGAGAGTGGGAGAGGAAGGGGAATTAGTTGTCCTCAAATCACTTTCGACTATTTAAAAGGGCACCAGCCCTTTCTATTTTCAATCAAAAGAGCCCTTTTCGAAGTTCCCACGACAACTCCTTCGATACGAAGTGCCCTGGTCTAAACAACAACAACAACAAAAAATAATACATTATACCCACTTCGATTTTTACTATAATTAATTAAAAAAACAAGTTTTTTTTAACTGAAAGTAAGGAACGACGTTAAAACTTAAAACGAACAGAAATTATTCCTTATATGAAAGTGGCTGTCCCCTCCTTAACGCCTCGCTCTTTACGCTGAAGTTTTTCATTGTATAAAAAAAAAGAGTTGTGAGAAAGTCAAACTTTAGCGTAAAGAGTGAGGCGTTTAGGAGGGGACAGCCCCTTTAATATAAGGAATAATTTCTGTTCGTTTTAAGTTTTAACGTCGTTCCTTACTTTCAGTTAAAAAACTTGTTTTTTTTTATTTAATTTTTGAACGTTTTTGAATAAATGCAGGTTTTGATCTTGGCTCACCATACATGAATAATTAAAACAAAATTTGCATATCAATTTACTTTTATTTGGTTAAATGACTTTCTCGAAACTTATTTAATTTTATTTACGAACGCTTTTATTAGTAATAAATATACGTAACTTACGAATTAACTTACGTAACGAACTTCTATATTCATATATTTTTAATACGTATATTAGGGGGTTTGCCCACTATTCAATACCTTGCTCTTTAAGCTAAAGTTCGAATTTTGTTCCAATTCTTTAAAAATGACCGCTTAATCAAAACGGCCGTTAATTAGAATAAATAGCTCTTATGAAAGTACTAAAAAATCTTTCGCTTAAAGAGCGAGGTATTGACTAGGGGGTGAACTCAATCATATATGTAATATTTTCTATTCGTTTAAAGTTGTGATGTTGCTGCTGTTGCAGCTAAAAAACTTTTTTTTTATATTTAATTTCTGATCTTTTTTTAAATAATGCTGGGAAGTCTGGCGTCCCATTCATAGCAATTTCCCTTCCCCCATTAAAACTTCCTTCGTGTAAAGACCCTCCCACATAACCCCCGACCCCCCCCCCCCACTACTAGAAAAATTCTCCCCTGAAAACGTCTGTATACTTCCCAATAACCAATAGTATATGTTAACATTGGGTAAAGTTCATAACTTTAAGCCCTCCCCCCGGGAACTTCGGGGTATTAAGTCATCCTAAAAGAGATACTTACAATATTTTCGAAAATGCTGAACAAAATGGCTATCTCAAAATTTTGATTGGGTGACTTTTGGAAAAAAATGAGCGTGGGAGGGGGCCTAGTTACCCTCCATTTTTTTGTTCACTTAAAAACGGCACTAGAACTTTTAATTTCCATTTCAATAAGCCCTCCCACGATATTCTAGGACCACTGGGTCGATACGATCACCCCTGGGGAAACGAAAAAAAAAAAAATAAAAAAATAAACACGCATCCGTGATCTTTCTTCTGGCAAAAAATGGAAAATTCCACATTATCAGCCAAATTTTCTCAGGCGCGTAACTTTTGATTGGTATGATTAAACTTAATGAAACTTATATATTTGAAATCACAATTAAAATATGATTCTTTTGATGTATCTATTTGTATCAAAATACCGTTTTCTAGAGTTTCGGCTACCATTGAGCCGGGTCGCTCCTTACTTACAGTTCGTTACCACGAACTGTTTGAAAATATCCAGCCTTCTAGTCACTTTCGACTATTAAAAAGGGCAATGGGCCTTTCGATTTCCAATCGAATGAACCCTTTTGGAAACGAAAACGCTTTCTATAAACACCTTATATGCCCCCAGGGCATAAATTACAACCCTAACCCTAAGGTCTGTTAGGGTGGTTGTCCTCCTCTAAGACCAAATTTCCAGAACTTTCAACTACGTTTAACAACATTGCTATCTCAAAATTTTGATTGGATGTGTTTGGGGATATGGGGGGCGTGAGAGGAGTAGTAGTCGCCTTCCAATCACTTTCGACTATTAAAAAGGGCACAAGCCACTCCAATTTCCAATTGAATGAGCGCATTTCGAAGTTTCTACGACAGCTTCTTCAATACGAAGTGCCCCGCTCTAAAGCAAAAAATTAATAAATAATACATTGTGCCAACATCGTTCTTATATGCCCCCAGGGCATAACTTGAAACCCTTGCTCTGAAGGTTGTGGGGGAATGTCCTCCTCTTTACTTAGTCCCCGTTTCTTGTCTCGTTCTCGAGTGTCCCCGTTCTTTACTTAGGCAGCACAATCATGATTATACAACAACTTTCTATATAAATCTTATATACCCCCAGGGCATAACTTACAACCCTTGCACTGAGGGCTCTGGGGGGTTTATCATCCTAAAAGACCTAATTTCCAGAACGCTCAACTATGGATATCTAAAAATTTTGATTGGATGTGTTTTGGAAAATGGTGGACATGAGAGGGGCATTAGTCGCTATCCAATCACTTAACTATTGAAAAAGGCACTAGCCCTTTCAATTTCCAATTGAATGAGCCCTTTTTAAGTTTCTACGACAACGCTTTCAATAAAAACTTTATATGCCCCAGGGCATAACTTACAACCCTTGCCCTGAGGGCTCTAGTAGGAGGGGTTGTCATCCTCAAAGACCTAATTTCCAAAACTTTCAACTACGTTGTATAAAATGTCTATCTCCATTTTTTTATTGTATGTGTGTTGGGAAATGGCGGTCATGAGAGGGGGGTCAGTTGCCATCCAATTACTTTTGACTATTAAAAGGGATACTAGCCCCTTGAATTTCAAATTAAATGGGACCTTTTTCAAGTTTCTACAACAAAGACTTCAATAAAAACCTTATATGCCCCCAAGCCATAACTTACAATCCTTGCCCTGAGAGTTTTGGGGGAGTGTCCTCCTCAAAAATATATTTTCTATCTAGATATCAAATACCCTGAGCAAAATGGCTATCTCAAAATTTTTATTTGATGTGTTTGGGGGAATCATAGGCGGGGGGGGGGGCTAGTTGCCCTCCAATCACTTTTGACTATTAAAGGGGCACCGGTCGCTTGAATTTCCAATCGAATGAGCCTTTTTGAAGTTTCTACAACAACGCCTTCTTTAAAAACCTTATATGCCCCCAGGGTATAACTTACAGCCCTTGCCCTGAGGGCTATGGGGGAATCTCCTCCTCAAAAACATATTCTCTATCTGGAAATCAACAACGCTGAACAAAATGGCTATCTCAAAATTTTGATTGGATGTGTTTGGGGAAACAATGGGCGGGGGGGGGGCTAGTTGTCCTCCTATCACTTTCGACTATTAAAAAGGGCACTAGCCCTTCAAATTTCCAATCGAATGAGCCTGTTGTGAAGTTTCTACGACAACGCCTTCTATAAAAACCTTATATGCCCCCAGTGCATATCTTAAAAACCTTGCCATAAGGGTTGTGGGGGAGTTTCCTCCTCAAAACCTATTTTCAATCTGGAAATCAACTACGCTGAACAAAATGGCTATCTCAAAAGTTTGATTGGATGTGTTTGGGGGAATAATGGGCGTGTGGGGGGGGGCTAGTTGCCCTCCAATTACTTTTGACTATTAAAAAGGCAACTAGAAATCTCAATTTCCAATTGAATGAGTCCCTTTTGAAGTATCTACGACAACCCCTTCCATGTGAAGTGCCCTGCTCTAAAGGAAAAAATAATAAATAATACATTGTGCAACATTGCTCTTACATACCCTCAGGGTATTACTTAAGACCCTTGTCCCGAGGGTTTTGGGGGAGTTTCCTCCTCAAAAATACATTCTGTACATGGACATCATATACACTGAATAAAATAGTTATTTCAAAATGTTAATTGGATGTGTTTGGGGGAATGATGGGCGTGGGGGGGGGGCGTGTTGCCCTTCAATCACTTTTGAATATTAAAAAGGGCACTAGCCTTTTCAATTTCCAATCGAATGAGCCTTTTTTTTAAGCTTCTATGACAACGCCTTCTATAAAAACCTTATATGCCCCCAGGGCATAACTTAAAACCCTTGCCTTGAGGGTTGTGGGGGAGTGTCCTCCTCAAAGCATATTTTCTATCTGGAAATCAACTACGCTTAACAAATAGACTATCTCAAAATTTTGATTGGACATGTTTGTGGGAATTATGGGTGTGGGGGGGGGAGAGTTGCCCTCCAATCACTTTCGACTATTAAAACGGCACTAGCCCTTTGAATTTCCAATCGAACGAGCCTTTTTTGAAATTTCCACGACAACGCCTTCTATAAAAACCTTATGTGCCCTCAGGGCATAACTTAAAACCCTTGTCCTGAGGGTTGGTGGGGAGTGTCCTCCTCAAAAACATATTTTCTATCTGGAAATCAACTACGCTGAACAAAATGGCTTTCTCCAATCTTTGATTGGATGTGTTTGGGGGAATGATGGGCGTGGGGGGTGGACTAGTTTGCCTCCAATCACTTTCGTCTATTAAAAAGGGAACTAGCCCTTTGAATTTCCATTCGAATGAGCCTTTTTTGAAGTTGCTACGACAACGCCTTCTATAAAAACCTTATATGCCCTCAGGGCATAACTTAAAACCCTTGCTCCGGGGGTTGTGGGGGAGTTTCCTCCTCAAAAACATATTTTCTGTCTAGAAATCAACTACGCTGAACAAAATGGATATCTCAAAATTTTGATTGCATATGTTTGGGGTAATGATGGGCGTGGGGGGCTAGTTGCCCTCCAATCACTGTCTAGTATTAAAAAGGGCACTAGCCACTCCAATTTCCAATCGAATGAGTCCTTTTCGAAGTTTCTACAACAACTCCTTCGATACGAAGTGCCCGGATATGGAGAAAAAAAAAACAAAAACAGATTTTGTCCACATCGTTCTTATGCCTATGAAATGTTAAGCCTTCCAATCACTTTCGACTATTAAAAAGGGAACTAGGCTTTTCGATTTCCAATCGAATGAGCCCTTTTTGAGTTTCTACGACAACACGTTCTATAAACATCTTATATTCCCCCAGGGCATAAATTATAACCCTTACCCTAAGGACTGTGAGGGTGGTTGTCATCCTCTAAAACTAAATTTCCAGAACTTTCAACTAGGCTAAACAAAATGGCTATCTCAAAAATTTGATCGGATGTGTCTGGGAAAATGGGGGTCGTGAGAGGGTCTTTAGTCGCTCTCCAATCACTTTCAACTATTAAAAAAGGCAAAAGCCCTTTCAATTTCCAATCAAATGAGCCCTTTTGTAGTTTATACGACAATGCTTTCAATAAAAGCCTTATATGCCCCCAGGCATAACTTACAACCCATGCCCTGAGGGCTGGAGGGGGGGGGTTGTCATCCTCAAAGGCCTAATTTCCAGTACTTTCTGCAACGTTGACAAAAATGGCTATCTGAAAATTTTGATTGGATGTATTTTGGGGAAAGTTGGGCTTGAGAGGGGGTTAGTAACCCTCCAATCACTTTCAACTATTAAAAAGAGCACTAGCTCTCTCAATTTCCAATTGAATGAGCCCATTTTGAAGTTCTTACAACAACTCTATCTTTAAAAACCTTATATGACCCCAGGGCATAACTTACAACCTTTGTAATGGGGTTTCTGGGGCGTTAGTCATCCTTAAATACATAATTTCCAGAACTTTCAACTACGTTGAACAAAATAGCTATTTCTAAACTTTAATTGAATGTGTTTGGGGAAATGGTGGCCATGAGAGGGGGGTTAATTACTCTCCACTCACTTTTGATTACTAAAAAGGACAATTCTAGATTCCAATCAAATGAGCCCCTTTTGAAATTTCTACAGCATCTTTTTATATAAACCTTATATGCCCCCAGGGCTTAAATTACAACCCTAGAACTAAGGGCTCTGATTGGGTTATAATCCTGAAATACCTAATCTCCAGAACTTTCGACTACGTTGAACAAAATAGCTATTTCTAAACTTTAATTGAATGTGTTTGGGGAAATGGTGGCCATGAGAGGGGGCTTAATTACTCTCCACTCACTTTCGACTATTAAAAAGGGCTATTTCAATTTCCAATCAAATGAGCCCCTTTTGAAATTTCTACAACAACTTTCTATATAAACCTTATATGCCCCCAGGGCATAACTTACAACCCTTGCACTGAGGGCTCTGATGGGGTAATCATCCTAAAAGACCTAATTTCCAGAACTTTCGACTACGTTGAACAAAATGGATATCTCAAAATTTTGATTGGATGTGTTTGGGGAAATGGTGGACGTGAGAGAGGGGGGAATTGCCTTTCAATCACTTTCGACTATTAAAAGGGCACTAGCCCTTTCAATTTCCAATCGAATGAGCCTTTTTTCAAGTTTATACGATAAAGATTACAATAAAAACTTATACAACCCCAGGGAATAACTTATAACCCTTGCCCTGAAGACGGGGTGGGGGGGGGGGTTCTAATCAAAAGTATAATTTCCTGAATTTTAAACTGCGTGGAATAAAATGGCTATCTCAAAATTTTGATTGGATGTTTTTGGGGATATGGTGGGGTTGGAAGGGGTGTTAGTTGCCTTCCAATCACTTTCTACTATTAAAAAGGGCACTAGCGATTTCAATTTCGAATAGAATGAGCCATTTTTAAAATTTCTACGACAACGCGTTCTATAAAAACATTCTATGCCCCAAGGGTATAACTTACAACCCTTGCCCTGCGGTCTGTGGGGGGGGGGCATGTCATCCTCAAAGAACTAATTTCCAAAACTTTCAACTGTGTTGAGCAAAATGGCTATCTTAAAATTTTAATTGGACGTGTTTTGGGAAAAGGTGGGCGTGAGAGGGGGGTTAGTTGCCCTCCAATCACTTTCGACTATTAATCAGGGCACTAGCCCTTTGAATTTCCAATCGAATGAGCCCTTCTTGAAGTTTATACGACAAAATTTTCTATAAAGACCTTACATGTCCCCAAAGCATAACTTACAAACTTTGCCTTGAGGGCTGTGGAGGGAGTTTCCTCCTCAAATATATAATGTATATCTTAATATAAGCTACGATGAACAAAATTGCTATCTCAAAATTTTGATTGAATGCGTTTGGGGAAAAGGTGGGCGTGACAGAGGGGTTAGTTGCCCTCAAATCACTTTTTACTATTAAAAAGGGCACTAGACCTTTGAATTTTCAATCGAATGAGCCCTTTTCAACTTTATACGACAAAGATTTCAATAAAAATTTATATGCCCCTAGGGCATAACTCATAACCGTTGCCCTTAAGACTGTGGGGGGAGTGCCCTGCTCAAAGGTATAATTTCCTGAACTGTAAACTACGCGGAACAAAATGGCTATCTCAAAATTTTGATTGGATGACTTTGGGGAAATGCTGGGCTTGAAAGGGGTGTTAGTTACCTTCAAATCACTTTCGACTGTTAAAAAGGGCACTAGCCATTTCAATTTCCAATCGAATGAGCCCATTTTGAAGTTTCTACGACAAAACGTTGTATAAAAACCTTATATGCCCCCAGGGTATAACTTGCAACCCTTGCCCTGAGGGCTGTAGGGGGAGGGGGGTTGTCATCATCAAAGACCTAATTTTCAAAAATTTCAACTACGTTGAACAAAACGGCTATCTTAAAATTTTGATAGCATGTATTTGGGGAAAAGGTGAGCGTGAGAGGGGGGTTAGTGTTCCTCCAATCAATTTCGACTATTAAAAAGGGCACTAGCCCTTTGAATTTCCAATCGAATTAGCCTTTTTTGAAGTTTCTACGACAACGCTTTCTATATAACCCCAAGGCATAACTTACAACCCTTACCCTGAGGGTTATGTGGAGTGTCCTCCTTAACAACTTAATTTCTATCTGGGAATCAACTACGCTGAACAAAATGGCTATTTCAGAATTTTGATTAGATGTGTTTCGAGACATGGGGGGCGTGGAAGGGGTGTTAGTTGCCTTTCATTCACTTTCGACTATTAAAAAGGGCACAAGCCACTCTGATTTCAAATTGAATTAGACCTTTTAGACGTTTCTATGAACACTTCTTCGATACGAGGTGCCCTGGTCTAAAGGAAAAAAATAATACATTGTGCCAAAATCGTTCTTAAATGCCCCCAGGGCATAACTTAAAACCCTTTTCCTAAGGGTTGTGGCGGAGTGACCTCCTCAAAAACATATTTTCTATCTGGATATCAACTACGCTGAACAAAATGGCTATCTAAAAAAACGCGTAGTATAAAAACCTTATATGCCCCAAGGGCATAACTTACAACCCTTGCCCTGAGGGCTGTGAGGGGGTTGCCATCCTCAAAAACCCAGTTTACAGAACTTAAAACTACATTGAGTAAAATGGCTATCTCAAAATTTTGATTGGATTTGTTTGGGGAAAAACTGGGCATGAGAGGGGGGTTAGTTGCCCTCCAATCACTTCCGACTATTAAAAAGGGCAATAGCCCGTGGAATTTCCTATCGAATGAGCCTTTTTGAAGTTTCTACGACAACGCTTTCTAGTAATACCTTATATGCCCCCAGGGCATAACTTACAGCCCTTGCCCGGAAGGCTGTGGGGAAGTGTCATCCTCAAAAACATAATTTCTATTTTGAAATCAACTACGCTGAACAAAATAGCTATCTCAAAATTTTGATTGGATGTGTTTCGGGAAATGGTTGGCGTGGAAGGGGTGTCAGTTGCCGTCCAATCACTTTCGACTATTAAAAAGGACACAAGCCACTCCAATTTTCAATTGAATGAGCCCGTTTCGAATTTTCTTTGACAACTTCTGCGATACAAAGTGCCCTGCCCTTGTCCGAATGGTTGTGGGGGAGTGTCGGCCTCAAAAACATATTTTCTATCTGGAAATCAACTACGCTGAACAAAATAGCTATTTCAAAGTTTTGATTGTATGTTTGTTGGGGGGATGATGGGCGTGGAGGAGGCTAGTTACCCTCCAATCACTTTGGACAATTAAAAAGGGCACTAGCCCTTTGAAGTTCCAATCGAATGAGCCCTTTTTGAAGTTTCTACGACAACACCTTCTATAAAAACCTTATATGCCCCGAGAGCATAACTTACAACCCTTGCCCTGAAGTCTGTGGGGGAGTGTCCTCCTCAAAAATATAATATCATGATTTCCATCTGGAAATCAACAACGCTGAACAAAATGGCTATCTCAAAATTTTGATTGGATGTGTTTCGAAGAATGATGGGCGTGCAGGGGGGGGGGGGGGCTAGTTGCCCGTCAATCACTTTCGACTATTAAAAAGGGCGCTAGCCCTTTGAAGTTCCAATCGAATGAGCCTTTTTTGAAGTTTCTACGACAACACCTTCTATAAAAGCCTTATATGCCCCCAGGGCAGTAGTGTAGCTATAATATAAGGAAGCGGGGTGTCTCCCCATATAGCTATAATGATAGAGAGCGGGCAGTCCCACCATATAGCTATAACGATAAGTAGCGGGAAGTACTCCCGCCATACAAGCAGACAGTACAATGACCAGATTAAGCCTACCATGAAAATTCATGTTGATCACGAAACCATGGTATTGGAGTTAAATAACATGTTTCTGTTTAAATTCGTGAATGTTTTCATAATATGGTGGTTCGTTTTCTGGTATGATGTTATGAAATTCTGTCTGTAAATTAGTTTGTTAAGTGTGGAAGTTTTATGTTTAACCTTGATCACGGGTATAAAAACTCTGACAATGAGTTATCTTCTCAGTTCAAAATTGGCATTTGAAATATAATGATGCATTCAAACAAAAGGAATATCGACAAAAGCTACACGCAAGAAGTAAGTTATTCTTTTATATTCTTAGTGGGTAAAAAAATTCATCCTAATAAAATTTATCGGGTGGTTTATACAGATCCCCTTATAGTTAACAGATTGTTAAATATTTTTGAACCTGGATCTGCAGAGGTAGGTAAAGAGCAATATCAAAATAAGAAAAAGGTATGTAAACACTGCATTTAAATGGCTTGCGAGCTTAGTACATGAGGTAAATCATACCTATTTTTTTATTCCGGCCCAAAGTTCCCCCCCACTATGCCACAGTCATCCATCCCCAAATCCACCAACCCAACCCTCTCCCTCCAACCCCCCTCCTTCCAACCCCCCCCCCCCACAACTTTTTTTTTAACTTTTTTTTTAACTTTTTTTTACATCTCTTAGAATGTCATGAAACACACTTAAAACACAAAAATTCACATTTAATATTTTCCAACTTCAAAATGGGAATGATATAAATATGACGACACATATATGTGTGTCGCGACTTTTACTATTAGAAAAATAATGTTTGTAGTGACCACTTTTTTTCTGACTGTTTTATTTTTTTCTGTCAGTTTTTTTTTCTGACAGTTTTTTTTAACTTTTTTTTCTGGCATTTTTTTTTACCTTTCTTTCAACTTTTTTTTTTACATCTCTAAATCATATCAGAAAAATATAATGACACTTTTAATTTGAATTTTAAAAACTTATTATTGTGCATACTATTGATGAGGACTGATGGTTCTCTTTCAAGATTTTTTTCATGAAAAACAAACTGATTTTTTTTCCAGGATTGGAAAGTGCGTAAACATGATAGTGATTTTGTAGCATTGAATTCCGACAAGGAGAAGTATTTGAACTATGAAACAAGTATAAGTGGTAGCACTATTGGAAATGTATGCGTGCATTGTCATGACAGTACGGAATTAAATTCCTTTGGAGTACCAAAAAAATCCAATTGTTCAAATGGTGGATATGCGAGAGTGAGATATCCAGAGATGATTGTACTCAAAGAGAATGCCACCATAAAAATAATAGTTGATGAAGAGGGGTATCTTCTTGCTAGTGCTTCTGGTAACATGCTACCTGTTGATACATTCTATTGTCATCTTTTAGGTATTACCATTTTAAAGAAGACAAGAAGAAGACAGGCACACTCCTGCACTAATTTAATTAACCATAACTTGTCTACATGCCAGAATTTTCACCTGTGTCAAAATAATATTATAATAGACAGTGAAATCACAAACAAAATAAAAAGGGCCTTAGCAGACACTATCATCAATGAATATAAAGATGACTTGATAGAAAGTTCTTTTGTTCAAGGAGTTAATGGGGAAAAATTCCAGTGAAACCTTCTGCTTTAACTGCAGGATACAACACTTGTGAGCGATACATGGGTTGAAAAAGCTATAGTAAAGAATATATTAATACTCGTATGCAATCACCGGGATAGACGTCACAACCATTACTGTCACAAGAAGAACATACTACTCTTGAATAAGAGGATGTTAGACCAAGAACGTTTTTACTCATAGATATTGATAAGGTGTAATATAGGCCTACTATGTGTTATTATTGGAATAAAAAAAAGTTCCTTTACAACAAGTTGCTGTTTCGTTTATTTGTTAGGGGCACACTTTTTTTAGACACTGGAACGCATTTTTTATTAATGTCATTACATTGATATCTTTTATTTAAGAAATAAAATGGAATGTGTATGCTGGTCATTATTTTTTTTTTATTGATCAAGTAGAACAGGATATTTTTTGTGCACTAGTTTTCTAGCCCTTTCATGAGGAGAAAAATCAGTTTAAAAGTTTCACGAAGAGAAAAAACCAACATGAACTTTGAAACATCAAGGGGATGTAATAGTGACAAGGTAAACCACGACAAAACACTACTTAAATATTCCAACTCTTGCATTTCAACGAAAAACAAATCCAAAATAAACTTTGAAACATCTTCAAAATGTAACAGTGACAGGTAAACCACGAAAAAAAAACTACTGAAATATTCCAACTCTTGCATTTCAACGAAAAAGAAATCCAAAATGAACTTTGAAACATCTTCAAAATTTAACAATGATAAGGTAAGCCTTGACATAACACTACTGAAATATTTCAACTCTTACATTTCAACGAAAAAAATCCAAAATGAGCTTTGAAACATCAAGAGAATGTAACAATGACAAGGTAAACAACGACAAACAGTACTGAAATATTCCAACTCTTACATTTCAACGGTAGAAATCCATTATGAACTTTGAAAAATCAAGAGAATGTAACAGTGACAAGGTAAACCACGAAAAAACACTACTGAAATATTCCAACTCTGACATTTCAAGGGAAAAAAAACCTAAACTGAACTTTGAAACATCAGGAGAATGTAACAGTGATAAGGTAAACCACAACAAAACATTACTGAAATATTCCAACTCTTACATTTTAACGAAAAAAAAAATTAAAAATGATCTTCGAAACATCTTCAGAATGTAACTGTGACAAGGTAAACCACGACAAAACACTACTGAAATATTTCAACTCTTACATTTCAACGAAAAAAATCCAAAATGAACTTTAAAACATCTTCAGAATGTAACAGTGACAAGGTAATCCACGACAAAACACTACTTAAATATTCCAAATCTTACATTTCAACGAAAAAAATACAAAATGAACTTTGAAACGTCTTCAGAACGTAACTGTGACAAGGTAAACCACAACCAAACACTACTGAAATATTCTAACTCTTACATTTCAATGAAAAAAATACAAAATAAGCTTTGAAACATCTTCAGAATGTAACAGTGACAAGGTAATCCACAACAAAACACTACTGAAATGTTCGAAATTTTACATTTCAACGAAAAACAAAACAAAATGAACTTTGAAACATCTTCAGAATGTAATAGTGATAAGGAAAACCACGACAAAACACTACTGAAATATTCCAACTCTTATATTTCAATGAAAAAAAATAGTCCAAACTGGACTTTGAAAGATCAAGAGAGTTTAACAGTGACAAGATAAACTATGACAGAACACTACTTAAAAATTCCAAATCTTACATTTCAACGAAAAAAAAAATCCCAAATTAACTTTTAAACATCACGAGAATGTAAAAGTGACAAGATAAACCACGAGGAAACACAGCTGAAAGATTCCAATTCTTATATTTCAATGAAAAAAAAAAAAAGAGCTTTGAAACATCAAGAGAGTTTAACAGATACAAGGTAAACCATGACATAAGACAACTTAAATGTTCCAACTCTTATATTTCAACGAAAAAAAAATCAAAATTGAACTTTGAAACATCAATAGAATGCAACATTTACAAAATAAACAAAGAAAAAACAATACTGAAAGATTCCAATTATTACTTTTCAATGAAAAAAAAAAATCAAAATGAACTTTGAAACATCTTCAGAATGTAATTGCGACAAGGTAAACCACGACAAAACAACTACTGAAATATTCCAACTCTTACATTTCAGAGAAAAAAATCCAAAATAAACATTGAAACATCTTCAGAATGTAACAGTGACAAGGTAATCCACGACAAAACACTACTGAAAAGTTCAAAATTTTACATTTCAACGAGAAACAAACCAAAATAAACTATGAAACATCTTCAGAATGTAATAGTGATAAGGTAAACCATGACGAAACACCACTGAAATATTCCATCTCGTACATTTCAACGAAAAAAAATCCAAAATGAACTTTGAAACATTTTCAAAATGTAACATTGACAAGGTAAACCACGACAAAACACTACTGAAATATACCAACTCTTACATTTCAACGAAAAGAAAAAATCCAAAATGAACTTTGATACATCTCCAGAATGTAACAGTGACAAGGTAAACCACGACGAAAAACTACTGAAATAATCCAACTTTTACACTTCAACCAAAAAAAAAATGAACTTTGAAACATCAAGAGAATGTAATTGTGACAAGGTAAACCACGACCAAACACTACTGAAATATTCCAACTCTTACATTTCAACGAAAAAAAATCCAAAATATACTTTGAAACATCTTCAGATTGTAACAGTGACAATGTAATCCACAACAAAACACTACTGAAATGTTCGAAATATTAAATTTAAACTAAAAACAATAAAAAATGAACTTTGAAGCATCTTCAAAATTTAGCTGTGATAAGATAAACCATGACGAAACACTACTGAAATATTCCAACTCTTACATTTCAACGAAAAAAAGTCCAAAAGGAACTTTGAAACATTTTCAGAATGTAACAGTGACAAGGTAAACCACGACAAAACACTACTCAAATATTCCAACTCTGACATTTCAACGAAAAAAAAATAAAAAAATTAACTTTGAAACATCAAGAGAATGTAACAGTGACAACGTAAACCACGACAAAACACTGCTTAAATATTCCAACTCTTACATTTCAACGATAAAAAAAATCTAAAATGAAACATCTTCAGAATGTCACACACAAACACACACAAACACAAACACACAATCACACACACACAAACACATACACACACACACAAACACACACACACAAACAAACACACACACACAAACACACACACACAGAAACACACACACACACACACAAACACACACACACGCACAAACAAACAAGCACACACACAAACAAACACATACACACAAACACAAACACAAACACACATACACACGAACACACACACATAAACACACACGCCCAAACACAAAAACACAAACACATACACACACACATAAACAAACACACACACAAACAAAAAAACAAACAAACACAAACACACACACACACACACAAACAAACATACAAACACACACACACACAAACAAAAACACACAAAAAAAAACACACACACACGAAAACACGCACACAAAAACACACACACAAACAAACTCATACACGCAGAATAACACACCCACAAACAAACACCTACACACACAAAAACACACACACACAAACACACACACACAAACACAAACACACAACTGAAATAATCCGTCTCTTACACTTCAACAAAAAAAAATCAAAAATGAACTTTGAAACATCAAGAGAATGTAACAGTGACAAGGTAAACCACGAAAAAACACTGCTGAAATATTCGAGCTCTGACATTTCAACGAAAAAAAAATCAAAAAATTAACTTTGAAAAACCAAGAGAATGTAAGAGTGACAAGGTAAACAACGACAATACAATTCCGACATGTTCCAACTCTTGCATTACAACGAAAAAAATAATCTAAACTGACAAATCTTCAGAATGTCACACACAAACACAAACACACAAACACACACACACAAACACAAACAAACACACACAGACACACACACAAACAAACACACACACACACAAACACACACGCACAAACACACACACACACACAAACCCACGCAAACACACATACACAATCACACAACCATACACACACACAAACACATACACACAAACACGGACACACAAACAGACACACACAAATACACACACAAACACGCACAAACACACACACAAAGAAAAACACACACACACACAAAAACAAAAACAACCAAAAAAAAACAAACACACATACACAAACACAAACAAAAACACACACACACACACACACACAAACACACAAACACAAACACACACAAACAAACAAACACACAAACACACAAAAACAAACACACACACACACACAGACAAAAACAAACACCATTACACACACATACACACACACAAACACAAACACACAAACACAAACACACACACACACAAATGTACAATTTTCACGAAGAGAAAAAACAACATGCAACCAGTTTCACGAAAAAAACTTTAGTAATCCACAAGTAAATCAACATGCAACAAGTTTCACGAACAAAAAAATAAATAAAAAGACCGTGCAACTAGGTGCCTGCAGCCAACCTACAATACCACCCTTTTTTTAAAGAACTGCTTTCAAGTTAGGTTCAATTAGGTTCACTTGGCGTAGCGCGCCACGCCAAGTGACCCTAATTGAACCTAACTTGAATGCAGTTATTTGAAAAAAGGGTGGTATTGTTGTGACATTCTGAAGATGTTTCATTTGAGATTATTTTTTTCGTTGAAATGTAAGAGTTGGAATATTTCAGTAGTGTTTTGTCGTGGTTTACCTTGTCACTGTTACATTCTCTTGATGTTTCAAAGTTCATTTTTTGATTTTTTTTTTTTAGTTGAAATGTCAGAATTCGAATATTTCAGTTGTGTGTTTGTGTTTGTGTGTTTGTGTGTGTGTGTGTTTGTCTGTGTGTTGGTGTTTTTGTGTGTGTGTGTTTGTGTGTGTGTGTTTGTGTTTGTGTGTTTGTGTTTGTGTGTGTTTGTGTGTTTTTGTGTTTTTGTTTTTTTTTTTTTGTTTGTTTTTGTGTTTTTTTGTGTGTGTGTGAGATTGTCTGTGTGTTTGTGTATGTGTTTTTGTGTTTGTGTGTTTGTGTTTTTGTGTTTGTTTGTGTTTGTTTGTGTTTGTGTTTGTGTGTTTGTGGGTTTGTTTTTGTTTTTTTGTGTTTGTTTCTGTGTGTGTGTATGTTTGTGTGTGTGTTTGTTTGTGTTTGTGTTTATGTGTGTGTGTTCGTGTGTTTGTGTGTGTGTTTGTGTGTATGTAAGTGTGTGTGTGTGGTTGTGTGTTTGTGTGTCTTTGTGTGTGTGTTTGTGTGTGTGTGTGTGTTTGTGTGTGTTTGTGTTTGTCTGTGTGTGTTTGTGTGTGTGTGTGTTTGTTTGTGTGTATGTGTGTTTGTGTGTGTGTGTTTGTGTATGTTTGTGTGTGACATTCGGAAGATGTTTCATTTTAGGTTTTTTTTTGTCGTTGAAATGTAAGAGTTGGAATATTTAAGTAGTGTTTTGTCGTGGTTTACCTTGTCACTGTTACATTCTCTTGATATTTCAAAGTTCATTTTTTGATTTTTTTTTTCGTTGAAATGTAAGAGTTAGAATATTTCAGTAGTGTTTTGTCGTTGTTTACCTTGTCACTGTTACATTCTCTTGATGTTTCAAAGATCATTTTTGATTTCTTGTTTTTTTTTTAGGTGTAAGATGTGGAATATTTCTGTACTATTTTGTCCTGATTTGCGATCTCACTTTTACATTCTGAAGATATTTAAAAGTTCATTTTGGATTTTTTTTTTTTCGATTAACGACAAGAGTTGGATTATTTCAATAGTTTTTTGTCGTCGTTTACCTTGTCACTGTTACATTCTGAAAATGTTTCAAAGTTAATTTTGTAATTTTTTTCGTTGAAATGTAAGAGTTGGAATATTTCAGTAGTGTTTCGTCATGATTTACCTTATCAGAACTACATTCTAAAGATGTTTCAAAGTTCATTTTTTAATATTTGTCGTTTAAATGTAAAATTTGGAACATTTCAGTAGTATTTTGTTGTGGATTACATTGTCACTGTTACATTCTGGAGATGTTTCAAAGTTTATGTTGGATTTTTTTTCATTGAAATGTAAGAGTTGGAATATTTCAGTAGTGTTTGGTCGTGGTTTACCTTGTCACAATTACATTCTGAAGATGTTTCAAAGTTCATTTTGTATTTTTTTCGTTGAAATGTAAAAGTTGGAACATTTCAGTAGTATTTTGTCATGGATTACCTTATCACAGCTACATTTTGGAGATATTTCAAAGTTTATTTTGGATTTTTTTCGTTGAAATATAAGAGTTGGAATATTTCAATGTGTTTGGTCGCACTTTACCTCGTCGCAATTACATTCTTAAGATGTTTCAATGTTCATTTTGTATTTTTTTCGTTAAAATGTAAGATTTGGAATATTTCAGTAGTGTTTTGTCGTGGATTACCTTGTCACAGTTATATTCTGAAGATGTTTCAAAGATAATTTTGGATTTTTGTTTTTGTTAAAATGTAAGAGTTGGAATATTTCGGTAATGTTTTGTTGTGGTTTACCTTGTCACTGTTACATTCTCTTGATGTTTTCAAAGTTCAGTTTAGATTTTTTTCCTTGAAATTTAAGAGTTGGAATATTTCAGTAGTGTTTTGTCGTGGTTTACCTTGTCACTGTTACATTCTCTTAATGTTTCATATTTCATTTTGGATTTATACCGTTGAAATGTAAGAGTTGGAATATTTCAGTACTCTTTGTCGTGGTTTACCTTGTCATTGTTACATTCTCTTGATGTTTCAAAGTTCATTTAGGATTTTTACCGTTGAAATGCAAGAGTTGGAATATTTCAGTACTGTTTGTCGAGGTTTACCTTGTCACTGTTAAATTCTGAAGATGTTTCAAAGTTCATTTTGGATTTTTTTTCGTTGAAATGCAAGAGTTGGAATATTTCAGTAGTTTTTTTTTCGTGGTTTACCTGTCACTGTTACATTCTGAAGATGTTTCAAAGTTCATTTTGGATTTTTTTTTTTGTTGAAATGCAGGAGTTGGAATATTTCAGTAGTGTTTTGTCGAGGTTTACCTTGTCACTATTACATTCTTTTGATATTTCAAAGTTCATGTTGGTTTTTTTTCTTCGTGAAACATTTAAACTGATTTTTCTCCTCATGAAACTGCTAGGAAACTAGTGCACAAAAAATATCCTGTTCTACTTGATCAATGAAAAAAATAAAATAATGACCAGCATACACATTCCATTTTATTTCTTAAATCAAAGATATCAATGTAATGACGTTAAGAAAAAATGCGTTCCAGTGTCTAAAAAAAAAGTGTGCCCCTAACAAATAAACGAAACAGCAACTTGTTGTAAAGGAACTTTTTTTTTATTCCAATAATGACACATAGTATATTACACCTTATTAATATATATGAATAAAAACATTTTTGGTCTAACATCCTCTTATTCGAGATCGGTATGTTCTTCTTGTGACAGTAATGGTTGGGAGGTATATCATGGTGATTGTAGATGAACATTAATCAAGTTTTGACTATAGCTTCTTGACCCTATGTATCGCTCACAAATCTGATAGCCTCCAGTTAAAGCAGAAGGTTTCTCTGGAATATTTCACCCATCGACTCTCTGAGCAAAAGAACTTTCCATCAATTCATCTTTATATTCATTGATGATACTGTCTGCAAATGCCCTTTTTATTTTACCTGTGATTTCACTGTCTTTTGTTACATTATTTTTACACAGATAACAATTTTGGCACGTAGACAAGATATGATTAATGACATTAGAGATGGAGTATGCCTGTCTTCTTCTTGTCTTCTTTACAATGCTAATACCTAAAAGATGACGATAGGATCTATCGACAGGTAGCATGTTACCAGAAGCACTAGCAAGAAGATACCCCTAGAGATAGGGGGAGGGGGGGGGTTAGAGGGAGGGAGGTTGGAGGGAGGGGGCTGGTGGAGGGTGGAGGGTGGACGACTGTGGCATACTGGGGGGGGGGACTTTGGGCCGGAATAAAAAAATAGGTATGATTTACCTCATGTACTAAGCTCGCAAGCCTTTTAAATGCAGTGTTTACATACCTTTTTCTTGTTTTGATATTGCTCTTTACCGACCTCTGGAGATCCAGGTTAAAAAATATTTAATAATCTGTTAACTATAATGGGGTCTGTATAAACCACCCCATAAATTTTATTAGAATTAATTTCTTTACCCACTAAGAATATAAAAGAATAATTTACTTCTTGCGTGTAGCTCTCGTCAATATTCCTTTTGTTTGAATGCATCATTATATTTCAAATGCCAATTTTGAACCGAGAAAATAACTCATTGTCAGAGTTTTTATACCCGTGTTCAAGGTTAAACATAAAACTTCCACACCTAACAAATTAATTTACAGACAGAAATTTCATAACATCTCACCAGGAAACGAATCACCATACCATGAAAATATGCACGACTTTTAACAGAAACATTATTTAACTCCAATACCATGGTTTCGTGAACAGCACGAATTTTCATGGTAGGTTGAATCCGGTCATTGTACTGTCTGCTTGTATGGCGGGAGTACTGCCCGCTACTTATCGTTATAACTATATGGTGGGACTGCCCGCTCTCTATCATTATAGCTATATGGGGAGACACCCCGCTTCCTTATATTATAGCTACACTACTCAGGGCATAACTTACAACCCGTGCCCTGAAGGCTGTGGGGGACTGTCCTCCTCAAAACATAATTTCTATCTGGAAATCAACTGCGTTCAGCAAAATGGCTATCTCAAAATTTTGATTGGATGTGTTTCGGGAAATGGTTGGCGTGGAAGGGGTGTTAGTCGCCTTGCAATCACTTTCGACTATTAAAAAGGGCACAAGCCACTCCAATTACCAATTGAATGCGCCCTTTTCGAAGTTTCAATGACAACTTCTTCGATACGAAGTGCCCTGCTCTAACAGAAAAAAAAATAATAAATTGTGCCAACATCGTTCTTATACGCCCTCAGGGTATAACCTAAAACCCTTGCCCTAAGGGTTTTGGGGGAGTGTCCTCCTCAAAAACATATTTTCTATCCGAAAATCAACTACGCTGAACAAAATGGCTATCTAAAAAACGCGTAGTATAGAAAACCTTATATCCCCCCGGGGCATAACTTACAACCCTTGCCCTGAGGGCTCTGAAGGGGTTTTCATCCTCAAAGACCTAGTTTACAGAACTTAAAACTACGTTGAATATTCTGTTCAACGTCCTTTGACGTTGACGAAATTCAAAGGTCTTCATTCAAAGACCTTTGAATTTCCAATCGATTGAGCCCTTTTTCAATTTTCTACGACAAAGATTTCAATAACAAACTTATATGCCCCCTGGTCATAACTTAAAACCCTTGCCCTGAAGACTCTGGGGGGAGTGCCCTTCTCAAAGGTATAATTTCCTGAACTTTAAACTACGCGGAACAAAATGGCTATCTCAAAATTTTGATTGGATGTGTTTGGGGAAAAGGTGGGCGTGAGAAGGAGGTTAGTTGACCTCCAATCACTTTCGACTATTAAAAAGGGCACTAGCCCTTTGAATTTCCAATCGAATGAGTGCATTTTTGAAGTTTCTACCACAAAGCCTTCGATAAAAACCTTATACGCCCCCAGGGTATAACTTACACCCCTTGCCCTGAAGGCTCTGGGGAAGTGTCATCCTCAAAAACATAATTTCTATCTTGAAATCAACTACGCTGAACAAAATGGCTATACAAGCCACTCCAATTTCCAATTGAATGAGCCCTTTTCGAAGTTTCTACGACAACTTCTTCGATACGAAGTGCCCTGCTCTAAAGGAAAAAAGTAATAAACAATATATTGTGCCAATATTGTTCTTATATGCCCTCAGGGCATAACTTAAAACCCATGCCCCGATGGGTTTGGGGGAGTGTGCTCCTCAAAAATATATTTTCTATCTGGAAATCAACTACGCTGAACAAACTGGGTATCTCAAAGTTTTGATTGTATGTGTTCGGGGGTTTCTACGTTTCTACGACAACTTCTTCGATTCGAAGTGCCCTGCTCTAAAGGAAAAAAATAATAAATAATATATTTTGCAAAACATTTCTAAAATTCCTTCAGGGCATGACTTAAAACCCTTGCCCCGATGGCTATAGAAAAGTTTCCTCTCCAAAAACATATTTTCTATCTGGAAATCAACTACGCTGAACAAAGGGCTATCTCAAAGTTTTGATTGTATATATTTGGGGGGTTGATGGGCGTGGCCCTCCAATCACTTTGGACTATTAAAAAGGGCACTAGCTCTTTGAAGTTCCAATCGAATGAGCCCTTTTTGAAGTTTCTACGACAACGCCTTCTATAAAAACCTTATATGCCCCCAGGGCATAACTTACAACCCTTGCCATGAAGGCTGTGGGGGTGTATCCTCCTCAAAAACATAATTTCATGATTTCTATATGGAAATCAACTAAGCCGAACCAAATGGCTATCTTAAAATTTTGATTGGATGTGTTTGAAGGAATGATGGGCGTGGGGGGAGGGGGGGGGGCTAGTTGCCCTTCAATCACTTTCGACTATTAAAAAGGGCCCTAGCTCTTTGAATTTCCAATTGAACGAGCCTTTTTTGAAGTTTCTACGAAAAAGCCTTCTATAAAAACCTTATATGCCCCAAGGGCATAACTTACAACGCTTGCCCTGAAGGCTGTGGGAGAGTGTCCTCCTCAGAAACATAATTTCTATCTGGAAATCAACTACGCTGAACAAAACGGCTAT
Source organism: Artemia sp. Qi Xiang Cuo (assembly GCF_049724085.1). NCBI lineage: Eukaryota > Metazoa > Arthropoda > Branchiopoda > Anostraca > Artemiidae > Artemia > Artemia sp. Qi Xiang Cuo. Next base: position 62,477,521 of record NC_142797.1, on the reverse strand, counting down.
CTCAAAATTTTGATGGGAGGTGTTTCGAGAAGTGTTGGGCGTGGAAGGGATGTTAGTTGCCTTCCAATTACTTTCGACTATTAAAAAGGGCACAAGCCACTCCAATTTCCAATTGAATGAGCTATTTTCGAAGTTTCTATGACAACTTCTTTGATACGACGTGCACTGCTCTAACAAAAAAAAAGTAATATATAATACATTGTGCCAACATCGTCCTTATATGCCCTCAGGGTATAATTTAAAACCCTTTCCCCGAGGGTTGTGGGGGCGTGTCCTCCTCAAAAACATATTTTCTATCTGGAAATCAACTACGCTGAACAAAATGGTTAACTCAAAATTTTGATTGGATGTGTCTGGGGGAAGGATGGGCGTGGGGGGGGGGGCTAGTTGCCCTCCAATCACTTTCGACTATTAAAAAGGGCACTGGTTTCTCCAATTTCCAATCGAATGATCCCTTTTAAAAGTTTCTACGACAACTCCTTCGATACAAAGTGCCCGGGTATGGAAACAAAAAAATAAATAATACATTGTACCAACATCGTTCTTTGCTTATGCAGCGCGATTGCGCTGCCTATGATAAACGATGTCATCCTGTATACTGGGAAGTAGTTTCTGAAAAATTCTACTCCACTTTTTATGATTGATATTTTTTTAATCCTCTTGAAATGAGTTTATATGTAATACGATGTATTTTTTCTCTGTTTTGTAAACATGAATTTTTTTAGGATTTAGCCTACAGGCTTTAATAAAAACTCACATTGTCTTGTTATCATTATTCATCTCATTCATCATTTATCATCTGGTCTTCAAAAATAAAAAATAAAAATGCAAGTACCAAAGAAGAACTTCCCTTGTCATGAGACAAAGTTGTTTTCTTAACTACAATATCGCTGATATAAATGCAGCCCAATACTTACAGGAGTCTGCAACTTGCCTGAAATAAGACACCTTCCCTGTTTCAGAATCTGAGTAATCAAATGCAGTATGAAACCATGTGTCACCTCATTCAGAAGAGAAGAGGCACTTAAGTTTACAACATTCACCTAACACAGTGGTCAGCAGCCATTTTAGTTACAGACTCAAGCATAAACAATGCGACTATTATTTAAATACATTCTAAAGACCACACTGGCTATACATGACAAATGAAACTCAGGGAGGAAAGAAAATAACAAAATGAAAAATAAAATAAAAAAAGGTGAAAAAACGAGGATTTTGTCAGCCAGTGGCGAACCACTGACTATTTATTTTTGACTATTATTTAATATATGAGAACAAAATATGTTCTTGTGTGTTATAAGCCTAACGCTGGGACTATTTCTGACCATCAAGAATCGAAAGTGTCATTATAGTTTCACTATTAACTTTTCATTTTCAGTCGGTAAGACTTGATACACAGAGAGATGTTTTGGTCTGACTTATGGAAGCTGGAAGCGAGTGCTCACGAAAAACGGAAAAAAAGGTGCCTTCTTGTCTGTTTCTTATCTTGACTGTGGCGAACAAGGTCAGATAGAATAAATTTATTTATAGATGAAAGAATACAAACATCAGTGCGAAAATACTGAATTGCACCACATTGCACCAGAATTTTTTTAAATGTACGAAATTTTGTGCGACTGTACTAAATTGTACCAGAAGAGGTGAAATGTACCAAAATGGTACAATTGTACCACTGTTAGCATCACTGATCGAGAGGCATGAAAAGGACATTATCATTTGCTATGGCCCAGTTTCAGGGCACAGTTTGTGGCGTAATTTTGGAAACAGTTTGGGAAAAAGCTTTTGTGAGGAGACAGCGTTTCGGATTTTTGCCTAATTGTAGTCACACATTCTCCCTTGACTGCATCAGATCTTGGCGATTAATGGAGACTCTTGTAAAGAAAATGGTAAAATCATGTCGTAAGAGTGTCGTAATTCATTCTGACTTTCTTTTCCAAGCAGATATTGGGTCGAGTCGAAGGAAGAAAAGCTGAAGCTAATCATGATATGTAAACAAACATTAAGTAATAAACTTGTCGATATTAGAAAGACTTGGCTTTGACTTACTTGACTTAAAGTTCTTGCTCGGTAGTGTCGCCAGCGTAGAGGGATTGTCTGTTGACAGTGTCGAAAGCGGATCGAAAATTTACGACGGCAATGTATGCCTTCCTTTTATATTCTAGAGTTTTCTCTATCAGCTGTCTAATTGTATGAATTTGCTCAGCAGTGGACCTACCCGTCATAAACCCAGCTTATTGGTGGCAACAAAGGGGATGGAGGTATTTTGATGCTCGCTTGAGGATTGTTGTGCTATTGTGATTGTTTTGCCGCTGATCTTGCTATGCTTTGTTGTTGATTTTGTCCAGTTTTTGGTACTTTATTACTTTAGTTCTACTTGATAAATGTCTCATCAGGTATATAAAAAGGAAAGAAATGGATGCCATAAAGGTTTAAGATAAATTTCATTAAGGTCTCATCAGGTATGTAAAAAGCAGGTAGTAATTTTACTCTGGAAATGTAGTAATTTTACAGATCGGCGAACTAGTCAATGGAAATAGTCAATGGAAATAGTCAACGGCGAATTAGTCAATGGAAATAGTCAATGGAAATAGTCAAACACTGGAAATAGTCAATGGCTCGCTTGTTGTTGTTCTAACAGCCCACAAACTTGATATTCCAGCACATGCGACTAAAGTACCAAATATGAAACTTTAGTTATTACGTTCATACTATTTTCAACTGATTGATATTGTATGGGGAATTGCAATTATATCTATTTTGGAAATAACACCACGTTCGATAAAGGAATGACGTAATTTTTTTTAGGCACTACTATGATGTTTTTGCAATTTGATATGGCTTTATAACTAAAATGACTTCATACTGCCATGATGTATGGAGAAGAATAAGATAGATTGGAGATGGCAAAATATACATGAGAGCTATGTCAATGGTTCTCTAATGAACCTTTTTCAAAGAAACTAGTATTTAAGAAGAGAGAGTCATAACAAAGACAGATAATATGTTGGTTAAATTTGATATTTTATTCAGACTCGGAAAGACAAATATATTCGTTCAGTTATGTTACGTTAAGTCAGAGTTGAGTTGCGTTGCTTATTAACAATAGTCCAGGAAGGGAACAGTTTGACGTGGAACAAATTGCAAAAGAAATTATTCTTTATATTTCCAACTTAGAAAAATGTGCTGGTTCCCAATAATTCAAGGTTTGCTCATCTAGCTGTTTCAGAATTTATTTTTAGGTTGATCTTGATTTTGAGGAGGTAAAATTCATGTATCTGTACAAAGGCATACAACAACAAAAAGATGTATAGAATAAGGTAAAAGAACACGGTTATTATGAAATCACTTTTATTTGAACTCAAAATTAAAACTTAGGTTTTTTTAGATTGAGGTTGATTTTAAGGAGATAAAACTCGTGATTCCATATAAAGGCGTACAACAACGAAATTGATGTCAAAAATAGGGTGCTAGATCACGGTGATTATGAAATTCACCTTTATTTGAAGGTAAAATTGAAACTTTCATTAATGTAGTTCGGTTGAACGATGAACATATATCAAACTAAGATTAAATTTTAAGTCATCGATATATAATTCGTATCATTTGCAAAGAAGATATAGCGGAAGAGTCAGAAAAGATCGTTTTTTTAGAGAAAGATGCAGTCTCGCCGAATGAAGCTGGTCGATCAATGAACCATGAAAATGTCAAAGCAGTTATTGGGGTTCTGTCCATAACTCATGAAGGTCAAGCTTCTGAATAAAAAATCTATTGAACATTACTTTGCATTGCAAAGTAGTGCAAATGTATTAATTTGCATTTGCAAAGAAGATATAGTGGAAGAGTCAGAAAAGATGGTTATTTTTAGAGAAATATGTAGTCTCGGCGAATGAAGCTGCTTGATCAATGAACCCTGACAATGTCAAAGCAGTTATTGGGGTTCTGTCCATAAGTCATGAAGGTCTAGCTTCAGAAACAAAAAATCTATTGAACATTACTTTGTATTGTTGTCCTAGGTTTAACAAAGTCAAAGCTGATAATCTTCCCATTTATCTGGATACTTCGACTTCAAATCTGATTGTCTTTTTTGCTCTGTGCCAGTTACTTTTGATAGAACGAAGAAGACAGAAGACAGTTTCAAGGTTAGAACGAGAGACTTCGAAAATACACTAAAAGAGCTTTGTAGAAAGAAAAAATATGGCTAATCAGGAGCAATGATGACTAGAATTCTTACTGCCACTGCCAACCTGCACGCTGTTGATGCAGTTTACGACAAATCCTGCTACTAAAACTTTCTAACGGAACGTAATATCCTTCAACAAGTATAGCAGAATTCCTTCACAGTCTGCTAAAGGAAAATCTGGTCGACAACAGAACTTGAATCAGGATGAGGAGTTTGAGAGAGTTGTCAAGCTTTTTCAGGTTAACGATGGTGACCAACTAACACTGAGTGATATTATTAGTATGATAAAAGAGCTCATGGGCGACTCAGAGGATTCTGGATATAGTGAAAGGTACATGAAAAAGCAGATGCGAGAGAGATTTGGTGAAAGCGCAGTATTTTTAGAGATAAACTACAGACAGAACGTTGTTGATCACAACGTCCAAACCTTTGATGGTAACGACACTTTTCATGGTAAAGGAAAAATTGTTTGTCTGACACCACTTTAGGGGTCTTCAGCAATACTTGAGAGAAAGAAGGTTTTTTGTGTCAAGGCAGATAACTGAACCGAACAGAACTATCATTAAGTATTTCAGACAGACCACTAGGACAACCTAACTGTTTGCAGGATCCGCTACCATGGGCTTAGGTTCTGAGCCCCTCAAAATATTGTGACTTGCTATGGAAGATGTATAGATTTTATCCCGCACCCTTGCCTAGCTGGTGACCGAGTTGTATGTTGATACGCAGTAGGGCTCTCGCACAGGGAAAGCCTCCATTCTTTGCGTACCCATGATAGATATTAGACCAAATGATCCCATGTGTATCAACTCAACATTCAGTTTTGTTTGCGAGCAGTGTTCCAGATACGGTGACTCCAGTATTGACCTTCGATCAGCCACTTTACTAGAGAGCTCTTACCATTATTGCTGCCGAGACGGATCCGTCCTATCAAAAAAATCTTCCTGCGGCCGGGTGATTTCCACACACATATCAGTTATCTTGGGGCTGTTGGACAGATTATTTGAGGCTCTGGACTTCAAGGCAGGTTGAAAATAATATACAATCGGACTTTTAGTTGAGGTTCCGAGACAAACGGGAAGAGCCTCGCCTCTGGTTTACCGTGTAAGCCAGATAGAAAAAAATATTGCAAAAATCGTTTCTTCCCTCTAAGAAGTAATCTGAAATTTGTTGTAGATGAGGAACTCTTTGACGACATTAAGAAGCACAATCAGTTGTGGAGAGTTCAGTCAATTAACGACCGTTTTCGTACCGTTTGTTTTTTTTCCCTGAGGGATAAAAACTGTGCAATTGATGAGCAGATGATCCCATTTCACGGGCAAACGTCGTTAAGGCAGTATGTATCCAATAGACCGACCCCCGTAGGCCTCAAAAACTTTGTGTTGCCTGATCCGGAGTGCCTCTTACTTGACTTCTATATTTATCAGGTTGCCACTACGCTTCCGGAAAGTATGCGATGCCATGGCTTTGCAGCTGGAATCGTACTCAGGCTATTCTAAACTCTCCCACGCGGATCTTACCTCTATTTTGGTCAATATTTGATCTAAACAAAACTACTCGACCTTCTGTGTGAAATGCAGATAAATGCAACTGGCACAATCATGCGAAATAGATTTGTAGAAGAGACCGTACCTCTGAAGCCAAAGAAAGACATGAAGAAGAAAAGGAGAGGGTCGAGCGTTACATTCGTGCGAGAAGATTGGAAGCTAGCCATCATGGAAAGGTTTGGTACAGGAATTGTGACACTAGGCTCAAATTGCAAGGCAGTAGAAGAAGAAACACCAGTGGAAAGATACGACAAAAAGCAGGGGAAGCAGATCACAATCTCTTGCCCAAGGTCTTTAGCTGACTACAACAAGTTAATGGGTGGAGTGGACATGCCTGACTGTATGATCATTACCGATTCGCTTCCAGAACTAGAAAATGGACCGTAAGATTCCTGCATCATTTTATTGATACTGTATGCTCAAATGCTTTCATCGAGATGCAGGGTCATGAAGAAAATAGCAGGCTAAGCTTGAGCAAACATCTTATATAGTTTTCACGTTACAGAGCCCCTTCTCTGTTGGCCAAAATTTGGGCAGGATGTTGAGGAAGATGACAGTTTTGAAATACTTTCGGCTGGTAATTTCAATAAACGCCAACCATTACCGCCTGAGAGCTAGAGCAGCCATTCACTTACCCGAATACCAAGACCTGAAGAACACGAATAGGAGCCGCCTTCCTTGCTGCTCAATGAAGACGATGTGATGGTTTGCTGAATATAAATTGTTTCTGTGTCTTGTTGGTGACGGAAACTGCTTTTCTTGTTTCTACCAGTAAACTACGGGTAGAAACAAGAAAAACAGTTTTTGTTTCCATGGAAAATAAATTTCCTGTTTCTTTCCCTTGGTGAACATAAAAGTGTTATGTCGTTGACATGTGTGTCTGATTTACTCCGTTGGGAGATGTACACGGGAGTGGACAATGGATTTTGGAGAGGGAGAGCGAGTGAACATTTTTTAAGAAAATTTTCAAAATCAGTGATTTGTTTAATATATATGGTGTAAAATTCACGCGTCTTCATTACCAATATCTATGCCGGTAGTCAGGAGGCTATGAAGACTAATCAATATAATACCAAAGTAGCCTTATCTTGCATACAAAGATGCAGTTCTTTGTCAAAAAAGAATTACATTTTTAACATTATCGGGGTTGCAGCGATAGATGCAATCAAGTAACGGAAGAACAGGTCCAATAGTAACAAAACTAACAGCTCATAACTCCTATAAATGGTGATAGATTTGAACACAAAGTACACCATTAGAACCCCCCTGTCTGAAAACTCAACAAGGACACTTACAGTCCCTTGGCTTGAACAACAAGGAAAATTTATTGGCTTGAAAAACATGGAAACTGTCCACAACAGCAATATTCTGCATCGAAAGCACTTTTTTTTTCCTTTCACTTTGTTCTCCTCTGTTAGATGGACACTGGAACATCATAGAGAGCTGTTTAATGGCTCAATTCAAAGTAAATTGATAAATATAGTTGTTTGTGCAATTGAAAAATATTGAATTAATTCCTTGTAAAAATTGACATTTTCGTGTATAAGATTGTGGTTGCTGCGATACCTGCAACCTAGTAAGACAAACACCGCCAATATTACATGAATGATCGATATAGTTAGTTAAGAAAATTTTAGTTATCAGATCGGTAACTAAATTAATCATTTCATCTAAAGAAAACTTATAAAAATAATCATGCTTATAAAATTATGAAAATAGACAAACTTTGTGAGTATTTTCTCTAATGCACTTTCACTTTTCCTTTTATCTGCGTTAAGTAAACTGCGTTAAGATTTGTGGCAATATTCAGACTTAAATGTTATAGCAATAGAATTTTTTCTGACAAAATTTTGTGATTTGAAAGAAAAAAAAGACAAGATCCAAATTTAGTTTTCATTTGTATGACATAAAAGATTATGGATTACGTCAACTTATGCATAAGAGAACTGAGGCATGAAGGAGCGGAGAAATGAGCGGATGGAAGTTCAAGTGTAAAACAAAAGAAAGCAAAATTAATGATAGACTAGGCAGGAGCCAAAAAGCCCTGTGGATCTTTAGCTTTCTATTTACACACCCTGGGATGGAAACAAGGAGGGGGGCCTCGGGCACAGCCCTCCCCTAAAAAATTCAATTTTTTTTAATTTCTTGGTAGTTCATGTTTAAATTATCAAAGACTTTTTTTTTACAGAGACCAAAAATCTTTGTGAGAGCATCCAGATATTCTGTTTTAATAGTATTTTATCTCATCAGACTTAAGCCACTTTATGGAGGTTTTGTACCATATTTCTTAAAATTTTGGAAGTTTTTATATCTTAATAGCTTTGTTGCAAAACTAAGTATAATAGGTGACGCGTTTATTGTAATATAATGTATCTAGAATTCTACCTTTAGATATTTGCTGACTATAAGAGAAGGTGACTCATAAAAAAAGAAGGTGACTAAGAAAGTTGGTTGTTATTATTGCCCAACAGCCACCAGAATTTTTTTTTATTGTATAGCCCCCTTTCCTTCCTAAAATCCTGTACCATAACAACGAAACTAACTGAACGCCTACACCGTAGCATCGAAACGCCTGATGTAGGCTACTGTAACAAGGAAACTAACACAAAGTTTATAAATTCAATGCTGGAACAAATAGGCAGGTATGCGTTTTTGTTACTTATTTTGTAACATTTTTGAATTTTCTCCCCAGGGTTGCCAGCTTGAAAGATTTTATGTCAAAAGGACGCATTCCCATGTGTCGGGACACAATAACATAAAAGGGCAAAAAAGTGACCCATGTTAGAAATTTGGGACATACAAAAGGTTAAAAAAGGGATTCATTTTGTATATTTATGACAAACAACGAAAAATTTCGTAACAGAATATATATTCTGGTTAAAAAAAATTGCCAATTTTCCCCAAAGTAGTGATTCCTCTCGATATTTATTTTATTTTATTTTTAGCATAGATAGATAGTTTTGGAGACCACACTGCCTTTCCATTAGTTTTTTTTTGTGTGAAATTTTATCACTGTTTGTGAAACAATGTCTATTATAAGGATTTTATCCCTATTTGAACTTTCATTTATTGAGCATACAGGTTTTGCCAAAGATGTTTTGTCAGTGGATTTTCTCCAAAGTAAGGGATTTACATGTTTATGCGAGATTTGTGCTTTCAGGCTAGTCACTTTATATAAATATTTGTATGGATTCTTTATCCGTTTTCATTATATTTAATTTTAACTAGCCGCTTTGAAAGAGATGTACAAAGTATCTTTCGGTCTGTAATACAATTGGTAAGAAACAAAATCTCTTATTACTGAGATTTCAAGATGGACACACTTTAGCTAAAAATGACACATTTTTGGATGCTCAATGGGTCACAATCATGGACCAAAAGTGTTTCTCACTCTTCAATAGGATGATTTTCTTGCCGAATTTTATTTCTTCTTCTTTTTTAGCTATCAATCCATGTATTGAACCAAAATTTGCACTCCTTGATCCACGTAAAGTGGGGCAAAATAGGGTTTTGTCTTGAACTAATTCATTATTGAAGTACCAAGGACAACAAAAAACATGTTGTACTGCCCTCTTTAATAGTCAAAAGTGAATGGGGGGGGGGGGGGTTAATAAGCCCCTTCCAGCACCCTTGACCTCCCCAGCACCCCTAATTCATGAACTACCAAGGACAAAAAAACATGTTGTAGTGCCCTCTTTAATAGTCGAAAGTGATTGGGGGGTTAATCAGCACCTCCCCAGCACCCCTAATTCTTGAAGTACCAAGGACAAAAAAAACATGTTGTAGTGCCCTCTTTAATAGTAGAAAGTGATTGGGGGTTTAACCGGCCCCTCCCCAGCACCCCTGACTTCCCCATCACCCCTAATTCTTGAAGTACCAATGACAATAAAAAATATATGTTGTAGTGCCCTCTTTAATAGTCGAAAGTGAGTGGGGCGGAGGTTCACCAGCCTCTCCCCAGCACCCTTGACCTCCCCAGTATCTCTAATTCTTGAAGTACCAAGGACAACAAAAACAAACATGTCGTAGTGCCCTCTTTAATAGTCGAAAGTGATCAGGGGGTTAACCAGTCCCACCCCAGTACCCTTGACCTATCTTAGGTTTGCTCATACCTGAAGACCACGACTCTCCAAGATTTTTGTTTTAGTTGTTTCAACTTATAATGTTTTTAGGATAAGTTGTACGGTCAGCTCTAGGGGCTGTGTAAGTTTCCAGACAATTATTCTCATTTTTACTGTTTTTGGTACTGTAAACTAAAGCAGAGAGAGTTTAGGAGCATAAAAAAGTTTGAGGCTAGCGCGCTAAACGCGCTTGTTTATTATGATGCATGCATTCTAATGCAACTTTTTTTTTCTTTAGAGAATGTGCTTTTTTCCTTTTTTCTTTACGTTGTTAAGTTGCTTGACTGTCTGCGTGTGTTTGAGAACCCTTTGGCAACACTACCCCTCAGCACTAAATATGTTTGAGCACAGTTTTGCCAATTCACGAAAATGGAGGGAGGGTAATTTATTCTTCAAAATGCAGGATATAGCAATAGTTCCATGCAACCCTCCCCGTCTCAATTGACACCCTTGTTTGAGTGTAGGCCTATAGGAAATCAAAATGCATCTTAGATATTTGGAGGAATTTTAAATGTATATTATCTACTGGAAAAAAGGATGGGGGCTCATAATCTTTAAAGTAACCAATAATGTTGGGACTAAAAAAACTAAGTTTTGTCTTCTATAAAATCATACGGTGAAATTTTTATCATTAAATGAATATTTTGGCTCTTTATTCACCACGGCCGTACCCAGGATTTTTTTCTCGGGGGGTGGGGGGGGGGGTTACTCAAAGATCTTTTCAGGGGGTTTACAACACAACAAAACTCAAAAACGCACAAAATTTGTTTATATCCACTTTGTTTATATGTCACGTTTTTACGAGCCAGACAAACATTCCGGGGGGGAGGAGGTTCAAAGCACCCTAACCCGCCCCCGCCCCCCCCCGGGTCCGGCCGTGATATCCATGGGTGTTCCTCAGCAAAGCACATGTAAAAATATAAAATATGAGCTACAATAAAATGGCTGGTCATTAAAACTAAAATTAGAACACCTAATTTTATCCTATTTTAATCCTAATTTTATCTAATTTAACACCTAATTTAATCCTAGAATCATTTCTTCAAGATTGAACTTACTTGAGGTAATGATACATGGAAAAGCTGTGAGTTTAAAAGAACGGTAAAAATCTCGACATTACACCAGCTTACGGTACTACTCCCCCCCCCCCTTTCGTACACGCGAATAGATGTAAACATTCATTTTAATTTACCAAGCCTTACTTAATCAGTTACTTTGCTTGTGACGTCAGTTGTATATTCAAGCATGTAAAATATGCCGCTCTGGTTTTTCCAGTTTTGCTTCTTTTGACGTCAGTATGCGCAACTGTTACTACTAGCCAACTTACCTCAAAAAGTACACAAATATCTTCACGTGTAGTCAACCCGTCAGAACCCGCATACCCTAAAGCCATACTGATCTGGTATTTTCACTTACGTCTGTTGCAGCCTCGAAGAGTTTCGACTTCCGAATTCCTTCAGTTTCTATTAGAACCTCATTGCTGAGGGTAATCCCCAGAAAACTCAGTTACATCACTACCTTAAATGTTGTTGTGGCTAAGGAATCAAACCAAACTACACAACTAATTGTGGGTTCATGTCCTATTACATACTTAAAATTGTGCCTTATTTTAGATGTAATCTAGGTACATTGCCATCGATTAAATTACAACTAAAGAAAGAAGCCCTATAAATTACAAATATAAATTATAAGTTGTATGAGGTTTAACCTAAGATTCTTTACCTTTCGAGCTTTTGTGTAAATCTAAGAGATTCCTGTAGGGTAGTCCCCAAAATTCTTCTAATTAACATAACACGGAAGAGTTTATTAACCTAAAATTTATCAGGTGGTTTTAAGGTAAATTTTAAAACTAAAATAGACTTATGAGGTTCATGTTACCTCTTTGAGACACAAAGTTCATACCCTGTAATTTTCTCCGTCATCATCAAATAAAACGTGAGTTAAAAAGTTTTTAGAAAAATTCCCAAAATGTTACTTTTAAGGCAAGGATAAAGGAGCTCATTTCAGCATCAGGTCAACTAAAAAAAAAGAAAAAAAAAGACATGCGAGTTATTAGACCTCCGTCTACAATTTTTTCTATCATACTAAAATGTCAATTTCGTGTTCAACTGAATACGTGTTCAGTTAGATACAGTCGCGTAGTTTAGGAGGCACGGTACAAGAGGACACGGAGACAGGGTAATGGCAAGTTCGTGGCCGCAAAAATGACAAGACTGGAGACAAAGTCCGTCACATTTGTGAAATTCCGGGTGTTATGAGGAGGAGAGGGGCATAGAGTGCACATATAACTTAAAACATCCTGTGATTCTGATTTTTAACTGACTTTATAACCATCAAGTAATTGCGAAGATTAAAACACGATCTCCCCTATCTTAAACACATGAACGAACGATTCGCTGAACGATATGTGTTTTTAGGAGAATATATCTGCCTTCTTGTGATTAAAAACAACGAAACAGGGGGGGGGGGGGGAAGAAATGAGGAAAAGGCACTAAAACCAAAAGCTTATAACTAAAACAAAGAGAATAAAATTGTTATTATTGCCAAAAATGCTGCTTGTTATTCTTAGAAATGGCAAATACGCGTCTACAATCAAGTTGAAACTAAAAATCACTGTATTAGAATACGATTCCAAGTCTTCAGTCCCCATTGCATTAAAGAAAATGGGACTCTGCAGCTATGCAAGTTATTGCACCTATTTCATTTCCCATGAAATTTATATTTACATACGCCAAATCTTGTACTTCGAGAGTGGATACTTTGATTTTGCCGAGAGAAATATCGAGTTGTCAAGTAATTAAATATAAAAAAAAAACACTGAAAGTAAGGAGCAACATTAAAACTTAAAACCAACAAAAATTACTACGTATTTGAGGGGGTTACCCCCTTTTCAGTACCTCTCTTCACGCTAAAGCCTTTTGCAAAGAGTTGGAATAACTTATAAGAGTGGAAACTGGCGCTTGTGTAAAGAAAACACCAAGGCCATCCAGCGTCTGCCGGTACTTGGCATTTTTTCAAGTTTAATCGTATTTCCTACAGGAACTGAGATCAGACACTTACTCCTACCCTAATTTTACCGATTACACTAATTAAACTTTGTCCCGTACTTGCTGCATTAATTTTAACCAGGTCTGAGGACTGACAACGGGGAACACGCCTCTTAAAAATCATCATTTTTTATCTTATTGACCCTTGGTACTTGTCGCATAAGGTTCAAGTCTGTGAATGAAAACCCTGCCTTTACTTAATATATACCTCTCTACTTAATATACTCTACTAATATACTCTTTATTCTTTTTTCTACTAAAAATAAACCTCCCTACTTAAAACTGGGGATGGAAATTGGTCTTGGATAATTTAAGGGTATATTTTGTGTCTCCGGTCGTACAGAAAAAGAAATCATTTAGGTTGGAGGGGAAGATATCTTCAAGGGGATATGGGTATATTTTCTGCCTGAAATCATACAGATTGAAAAGCCTTGCATGTTTTCGAATCAAACAAGCCGCAACCTACCTCATTTTCACTTAAAAGTTGGAGGTGGGAGATGCTGAGTGGGCAATTGTTCCAATTTAGTTTTCTAATGATATAGATTGGAAGTCCTTGCATGGTTCTGATTTTAAAAAGGCACAATGTGCCCACCATGCTGATACAAAGTTAGCATTGCAAGGGATGAGGGAAAGGACATCAAAGGGTCTAAGAGCCTTGTTAATGCCTCCCTCAATACTCATTGGAAATGCGTGATCCTGACTCAATTAAGTTGCAACAGGTCTACCTTTCTGCGAAAAATTTGGACGGAAAGGGGAATTGTTGGTGGAGACAATTGTCCATTTTGTACCTCAAATCATACTGAAAATCATTGCAGGTTTGCTATTCAAACAAGGTGTAACAAGCCTATATTTCTACTAAAAGTAGGAGGTTTGAGACGCAGATATTTTCAAGGGGGTGGGGACGGGCTCAGCTTGATCCTTCATTCATGCATATTCAGCAGTCTATAACTTTGGTCCTGTCGTTCAAACAGGGTGTGACATACATGCCTCTTCATGGTCCATTTTTTACCCCCAGCTAGTTTTTTCAACGAATCAAGTCGTAGCTTATTTTTGAGTCATTATCGAATTTTTCCTTCCGGTGTGTACTATAACAAAGAAGTTGTTATTATCTTAAAATTATCAAAATTGTGTATCTTATGAATTAAGTTATGCAAAAAAACTTCTGTAACCTACACTGACCAGCTCTTCAATGATTGTACCTTAGCGATAAAAAAAAAAATTTATCCATCTTAGTTTAAATATTGATTTTCTTGTCGTGGGACAGTTCTCTAATATAACTACGAAGAAAAAAAGCAAAGCAAAATCCTCAGTTTCTTTAGAAATGGGAAAAAGTCTAGAATTTAGAGGCGCATATAAAACTAGTCTTCTCATTCAGTTCCGAGCCCGGAACAAACCCAACTGGATCACAGATAGAAATGACCTGTAAAACTAGATAGCAGTACTTTCGGACCCATAGGAAAAGGCTTTTTTTTTACTTTTTTTTTATTATTATTATTAGCTTCCATTCTTGCTTGAACAGAAATTTTTCCTCGAGAATAGAAACACAAGTTGAAGAAAAATATCATGGCAAAACGGCGTTAGAAACTCACTGACATGGATTGTAAAGCACGACTTCATCTCACACACTGTTGGCTCATATTCAAGGACAAGTGAAAACCACGCTTTATGGTCCAGGGAAGGATTATATTTAGCTTTCCAAAATTTGAGATTATATTCACCAATCTGGCCAGAGATCTAGACTTTCTATAAAAACCGTGGTGGTTAGACGCTTCCTACTTTCTCGCGATAAACTGAAATCGAAGGCATAAAAAAGGACAAAACAAATTGCTGCTGCCGCAACATAATTTTAATGATTTCAACTTAAAACACGGAGACATAACAGACACAAAGGCACAGTCGGAAGCAAAATAGGCACAGAAGCATGGTTGGAGGGACATGGACTTGCATACTCTGTGATCAGAAACATACTCAGGGGGGATTCATGGGGACAGATCCCCCAAAAATCTAGATTTTGCGAATTTATAGGTTGTTCAAGAGTTTAAAATGATGTTTCTTACCCCCACCCTTACCTTCGAAAAAAGTCCTGCGTATGTGCCTACTTCAGATGCCTGGAGTGCTTGCTTACTGGCGTTTTAATTAATGTACTCTCCCCTTGATAAATACCCACCCCCAATAAATTCATGCGAGCATGTTTGGGCCTTAATAGACATATACATCTATGCGTATCTTGGCAACAAAACGTTAAAAGCAGTCAATTCTAGAGCCCCTAAGGATTGGAGCTCGTAATCCCGGATGCTGTGTACGACAACGGAAAGACGTAAATGGGGTAATCCCCAGAAGACCCCAGACACGGAAGAGTTTATCTACCTAAAATTATTAGGGAATTTTTAAGATAAACTTCGAGAGCTAAAATAGATTTACATAGTTGTTATGACCTCTCTGACCTCTGAAGGTCATACTCTGTATTCTGCTTTGGGACTGAAAAACATGAATTTTAATAAAAAAAAATCTCAAAAGAAAACTCAAAATATTACTGGCATAACCCCAACTGAAAATAGTTCGGTTAAGAAAATAGTTCGAACTCCAGAAGTTCCTCATAGTTTCGAAGTTACTTTGCATTCAAATTTTACAAAGTTTTGTGCGGTGTTTGTGGCTATTTTTAAATCTATATAAAAAGAAGTATGCCAGAATACAAAAATACCCGAAGGAGATTAACAGTTCAGCAGCCAGTGAATATAGCTCGACGATAAATGTCAAAAAATAATAATAACGAGGAGAGTGTTTGTAGCTGTACTTAAATTTGTAAAAAAAAAGAAAAAAAATTTACCCTTTGTGAATAAAATTTGTAGCTTTGAAGTTGGTAGATATACTTTCAGCTCGTCCAGTGGCGACATGATCTGGAGTTGCTGTGCTCATCATGGTACTTCAAAAAATGTTACTATCTTCTACTATCTAGATACTTCAACTATCTAGCCATTAGCTATTTTAAAGATTCAATCAGATTGTACATAGTAACAGTTTATGAATCAGGTAAAAGGAAATACATAAAAAAACAGAAGGGGTAATAGGAGATAGAGGAATACACTAAAGACGGGAAATTAAAAAGTTAAACTTTGTCACATGTTGACCAAAAAAAAAAAAAAATTGCATGCTGATCAATGGTATGCTTAACGCGGGTACCGATCTCCTGATTTTGTGCCTTTGGCCGGGAATACAATGCTTGGTTGGGGGCAAATCATCCGACGCTCCCCGTGTTTTTCCCTCCATATTTCTCCAGGTTCCTACTTCGAACTGAATCGACCCTGGCCGAGCTTACAGAGTCACACCACTGGCACCACTGGCGGATCCAGGGGGTGGGGGATCCCACCCCTCAACATTTTTCTGGTGTCCCCATTCTTTTTTTCTGTTTTTCACTCTTTTTTAAATAAATTTGTCGATTTGGTCAATTATTGGTGTCTATCTTACATAGCCCTCCTCCCCCAAGATGTTGCTTATTGGCACCCTTGTCACATTTCCACCCCCAAGATTTTACTCTAGATCCATCCCTGGCTGGGACGTGTTCCAAACCAAATAATGAGCCACACCAAGACTCGAACCATTGCCCTTAGGGACACCGGATGCACACGAAAAAAAGTTTCTAGTATACCGCAGTTTCTTGTTTCATATAAAATTTGATAAGATTTGTGGAGCTTAATGCTGGTAGACTCTCGTTTAGTCAAGCAATTACAATTATATCTCCCCATTGATAAATTAAACACATATGTGGCACTTCGGTTTGAGTTTTAAACTTACTTCGGGGGCTAAACTTCTAAATCATTCATATTAGAAAAAATGTTTTGTGTTAAGTATAAATTCTTCATAAGTCCTATTAGCCTACCTCTGAAAAAAAAATTAAACAAAAACACTAGTTTTTATTAATAACTTCTGAATTCTATTGATAGCCAACAAAGCTTTGACCAAAGATATTGATATTTTTTGGGTTGGTAAACACAGTAGCTTGAGAATCTAGAGGTGGTCCCAATAAAGGGGTCACAAACTACTATTACCCTAAGTTCACAAAGGAGAGAAGTCATCCTTGCAATTTAATTGCTAATTTTGACCATTTTGATTGCTTTGTCAAGCATTTTATCACGACTGAATAAATTCAACTTGTATCAGCTAAGCGATTTCTCCAACGATTTTTTTTTTAAACCAACAGTAACAGCAATGGAAGAAAAAATTAGTATTGAACATGATTTGATGAGAAGCTGATTATCGCTGTCCAGTTAAAAAAAAAAATTGACGATTAAAGGAAAAACGGACACAAAATGCAGTTTTGGTCCTGACAGCATGGGAGTAAAATATCATCGTGATTCGTTTCGACCATGCTCTTTCAGCTTCGAATATTTTGCCAGTATATTCTGGGGACATCAAAATCCTGTGTCAACAAAACGGCAACTAAAATTGCTTATTGATGCGATTGAGGAATAATGTCTATCCCAGCACTTTTTTTTCTGTGTGAGCTAAGGATTAGAGGCAAAATATTTAACGGGAGCCATTCTGGCCATCCTCTCTTTACTTAATTTATCAGTGGCATCCCTTAAACTGCACATGAGCATAGATCGACTGGTGTGTCGTCTGTTTCGCAGATATATTTTTAAGGCTCATTATTATCAAGCCAAGTGAAAAAAAATTTAGATTTGTTTTTTATTTCGTTAAATATGTATGGTTATTTAAGCTCCCACTTAAACAAAGAAAACTAATAGCCATGGGGATTCCCAACAGGGCATTCATATCAACTGCACTGCAGCAGCCTGGGCATTTTTCTACTGAGTTTCGTATAAACGATTCTTCACTAGGTCAATTCCCATGCATCAACGAAGAAACGGAATGCAGGTGAAGGAGAAAGCACGTAATAAGTAGCTTACAAATATCAAACAGTTTGTGGTAATGAACTGTAAGTGAGGAGCGACCCGGGTCAATGGTAACCGAAACTCTAAAATACGGAATTTTGATACCAATAGACACATAAAAAGAATTAGATTTAAATGCTGATTTCAAATATATAAGTTTCATCAAGTTTAGTCTTACCCATCAAAAGTTACGCGCCTGAGAAAATTTGGATGATTTTAGAAAAAAAGGGAGAAAGACCCCTAAAAGTTATAGAACCTTAATGAAAATCACACCATAATATTTAGCGTATCAGAGAACCCTACTGTAGAGGTTTCAAGCACCTATCTACAATAATGTGGAATTTTGCATTTTTTGCCAGAAGAAAGATCACGGATGCGTGTTAATTTTTATTGTTTTTCAGGGGTGATCCTATCGACCCAGTGGTCCTAGAATATCGTGGGAGGGCTCATTGGAACGGAAATTAAAAGTTCTAGTGCCCTTTTTAAGTGAGCAAAAAAAAGGAGGACAACTAGGCCACCTCCCACACTCATCTTTTCCCAAAGTCACCTGATCAAAATTTTGAGATGACCATTTTGTTCAGCACGGTCGAAAATATTATAACTATTTTAGGATGAGTTAATCCCCTGAAGTCCCCGGGGGGAGGGCCGAACGTTATGAGCTTTACCCAATGTTAACATATAGTATTGGTTATTGGGAAGCATACATACGTTTTAAGGGGGGATTTTTTCTGGTAGGTGGGGGGGGGGTTGTATGGGAGGATCTTTCCATGAAGGAAGTTTTCATGGGAGAAGGGACATTGCTATGAAGGGGGTGCCGGATTTCCCAGCATTATTAAAGAAAAAGATCAGAAACTAAATAAATAAATAAACAAGTTTTTCAACTGAAAGTAAGGAGCAACATCAAAACTTAAAACGAACAAAAAATATTACGCATATGATTGGGCTCACCCCCTAGTCAATATCTTGCTCTTTAAGCCAAACATTACTTATTACTTTCATAAGAGCTATTTATTCTAATTAACGGCTTTTGTGATTAAGGGTTTTTTTCTAAAGAATTGGAACAAAATTCGAACTTTAGCTTAAAGAGCAAGGTATTGACTAGGTTGTGAACCCTCTAATATACGTATTAAAAATCTATGAGTATAGAAGTTCGTTACGTAAGTTAATTCGTAAGTTACGTATATTTATCACTAATAAAAACGTTCTTAAATAAATTAAACAAGTTTCGAGAAAGCCACTTAACCAAATAAAAGTAAAATTAATCTGCAAACTTCATTTTAAGTATTCATGTGCGGTGAGCCAAAATAAAACCCTGCGTTAATTCAAAAACGTTCAAAAATTAAGTATAAAAAAACAAGTTTTTTTAACTGAAAGTAAGGAGCGACGTTAAAACTTAAAACGAACAGAAATTATTCCGTATATGAAAGGGGCTGTTCCCTCCTCAACGCCTCGCTCTTTACGCTAAAGTTTGACTTTCTCACAACTCTATTTTTTTTAAACAATTAACGTAAAGAGCGAGGCGTTGAGGAGGGGACAGCCCCTTTCATATACGGAATAATTTCTGGTCGTTTTAAGTTTTAACGTCGTTCCTTACTTTCAGTTAAAAAAACTTGTTTTTTTTTATTTAATTTATATCCGAGAGTTACCCTGCACTTGTGCCGGAAAAAGTACAATTAACTTAATGTCCCATTTGAGTTTTTGAATTTATTTTCATTTGCTAATTTAGAAAAAAATGAACAATGCTATGGTCATACAGGGTCGTATTCAGGATTTTTTCGGGGTTGGAGTTTGGGGGGGAGGGTTACAAAAGGTTTTTTGGGGGGATGGGTTACAAAAAAAGATATAAAAAACGCATGAAAAATTTGTTTATATTCATCTTTGTTATGTTTTTACGATTCGGACAAACATTTCCGGGGGGGGGGGGTCAAACCCCTAATTCCCCTGGAAACGGCCTTCTGGTTATATAATATATTCATAAAGAAAACTAGATCTCCGATGCAAAGGCCCCGTGGAGTGATAAAACAACTGCTATAAACGCTTATGCTGCCGTTGATATTTGCACATAAGTTATGATTATTGCCAGTTACTATTTGCATGGTCCCCGTGTAATTAGAGAAATTCTTGCATAAATTGTTTGTCCATGAAGTAGATGCATAGCTGTGTTTAGCCCTCCACATAACTGGCTTGAGCCCTCAACATCTTTGAAAATCCAGATCATTGGCCTACCACAATCTTTGGCTTACAGCAAATGGCTTACCACAATTTTTAATGGAGGCAATTGAAAAATAGATAAATAGATATACTGGACATACTCCTATAAACCCAATTGACAATAAATTAATATTGAAATGTTCAATTAAAATTTCCCTCAGTTTAAATTAAAATCATTTGACCACATATTTACTGAAAATCGGGTCAGTTGGCAAGTTAAGTCAATCGCTCAGCAGAGAATTCTTGCCTAATCTAACTGGTGAATGGTCTTTCATTTATTCTGTCTTTTTTTTTTTTTTTTTGATTTGCTTGTCTCAATTCAATGTTTATTCTGGTATGTTCGAGTTTACTTCAAAAGGCCAATTTTCTTTTAGCACTGAAGACGGTTTGACGGAGGCCCTTGTCGAAATATCTGCTTATTTTCACTTCTTTTCGTTCCACAGGCTGACATTATCCTCGTTTTTCGGTTATTTTATTTTATTATTCTTTTATTATTTTTCTGCTTTGCCATACGTCATGTATAGCCAGTATGGTCTTCGATTTTTTTTTTACCGCAATTGCCATTTAAGGTAATGAAATGATAATGTGAAATGTTTGTATCTTTTAGAACTGAAGAAGGTTTGGCGGAGGCCCTTGTCGAAATATCTGCATTTGTCAATTCCACTTCTCTTCTGTCCACTGGCTGATAGTAGCCTTGTTTTTATCAGCTGTTTAATTCTATTATTCATTTTTCTTCTTTTTTTTCGTAAATCATGTAACCCAGTGTGGTCTAATAATGTATTACAAAGTTAATCGTCAAACCCTGTATCCGCGTTGTTTTTCCTTTACTTTTATTAAGACTATCTACTATTTACTGCGGCTAATTAAGCATCCGTGAAACGATTTTTTCCACAAACTTGCATTTCTTAGTGTACGGTTTATTTTCGGATACAGAAGAGTGCATCCCCCAAAATCTCCCCCCCCCCAACCCGGCAATTAACCCTGACGAAAATGAACAACTTTGTATTTTCTGCTAATGTTCGTGTATTTACAAATGTTAACTTTGGGGACACTTTCAGCTCATTTTTTTGGGGTGGGGGTGGTAGAAGGGGATTAGAGCGGAGGAGATTTTTCTGACAAAATTTTTCAAATTGGCTATTCTCTGTTCATATTTAAAGAGAGTGCCTTTTCCAAAAGACGAAATGAAAAAAATTTCCGAAGGGTTTTAAGACAACACACTATTAAATGAAATACGCTGAAACGACCGGTCTAATCCTCTCTTATTTTTGTTTATTTCCTCTCTTATTTTTGTTTAATCCTCTCTTATTTTTGTTTATTTCCTCTGTTATTTTTGTTTAATCCTATCTTATTTTTGTTATTCTTATTTTTGTTTCAAAATAGTTGTTTGTTTCTTTTTTTTCTAAAATAGACAACACACTATTAAATGAAATACGCTGAAACGACCGGTCTAATCCTCTCTTATTTTTGTTTATTTCCTCTCTTATTTTTGTTTAATCCTCTCTTATTTTTGTTTATTTCCTCTCTTATTTTTGTTTAATCCTCTCTTATTTTTGTTAATCTTATTTTTGTTTCAAAATTGTTTTTTGTTTCTTTTTTTCTAAAATATACAACACACTATTAAATGAAATAGGCTGAAACGACCGGTCTAATCCTCTCTTATTTTTGTTTATTTCCTCTCTTATTTTTGTTTATTCCTCTCTTATTTTTGTTTATTTCCTCTCTTATTTTTGTTTAATCCTCTCTTATTTTTGTTAATCTTATTTTTGTTTCAAAATAGTTCTTTGTTTCTTTTTTTTCTAAAATAAATTATAATTCCTTTTTCTAAAACGCGAAGACAGCAGGAGTATTTAGTTTTACACATTAAATTATCTCCGCTATATCTTGAAGGCTAGGATAAATAAAAACCTTTCTTATAAAATGAAGTGTTAATCAATAACAACAACAAAAACATTACTTTGATCTTTTTTGCTTTCTCAGTGCATCTGTATTGTATAAAATACCGCCTTTTGGATCATCACAGCAAATTTAGGTGAGGAGTTTTCAAAATATCAGCCTCTTTTGACGTATCTGGCGTTGCTGATTATGTTGCAGGGAAAGCTCTCATTTGCCTTATATTTTGTAAAATAGTATATTTTAAACATAGGGTTAAGTATAGAAATATCACCGAGGAGCGTTGTGTTACGGAATAACACTATTTTTTTTTCTTTCTTTTTTGTAGCTCTGTAACGGTAATACGTTGAAATTCGAACTTTTCTGGTACGCGGTCTCTGAAACAGAAAAGAAAAGTTCCTCTTAAGCTGACAAAAAAAAATTCCAGAACGAGATGGAGGAAAAAATCTAGTATACTCTATATTATAAACAAGAAGTAAAACAAAATTATCCGAACTTCTAAACTTGTTGAGGACCATATATTAATGGAATCTTGTAAAGCAGGGAATGATTTCTTCGAGACGACACTGAAATCTAGTACCTCTTTTATGCTTCCAGGAAATAATTATCGCAAAGTCAATATGGCAATTCCCAATTCAAACTTTTGCTTTTACGAAATTTTCCATTTTTACTGAACATATTGAAAGTCAATATGCATAAGAATCTCGGGCCTAGAAGTCCAACTGTGATCCAATCCATAACTGTTGGAAGGGAGTTTTTCAATTTTGTCATCTGCACACTTAGTAGAAACGGTTACCAGATTTCAACCAAATTTGACAGGAAATAAAACGTGTGTCCTAGTTGCGTCTCGGGATATCCAAATATAGCCTGGCCTCAACGTGAAGACAGGAGAAAGATCCTCAAATTTTTGTTGTCTAGGCAGTTAACGAGAAATGTTGTCGGATCTCGACCTAACTTAGTAGAAAACTAAGTTAGAGTCCTAGTTTTCATTTTTGGAATCTATACCTAATCTATAATTTGTAGAGGCCACGCAAATTTAATCCCTGAATTTAAATTCGTCAGGACATCTACCATAAGAGGAAATAATACCTGGAACTACTATGTTTAAATGCTGAATTAATAAACAGTAGAATTGCTTCCAGGATCGACGTTTCTCAAGTTTTGGGCTGAAATTAATCCAAGAAGTTATCTAGGAATATTGGTAGGCCTACTGAAAAAAAAATAGATTTTTCATTGGATTCTAGGATTTGACAGAGAATGTAAATCCTATATAGTGAGCATTTTAAGTACGTTAAGTTTAATTTGGAAGATTGTTTTCTTATATGATAAACAACAATGTTCTATCGTTAAAATAATTATATTTGCTGGTACATAAATAAATTATAAGAAAAAACTTTAAAAAAAATATCACAGATTCATTGACAAAGAATTGGCATATTTAAATAAACACTGAAACAAACTTGAAAAAAACAGGAGATTCAATTTAACTGTCGCAGGTAATCATTATCAACTTCTAAAAGCCTTTCCATAAGACACTCTGACTATAGTAAAAACTTAAACACTTTTTAATCTCCAGTACTCAGATACTTCATGGATATGTCGTAGAGAATTATAGTAGTCTTTCAAAAATAGAAAGTCCCTCAAGTCTCTATATGAGTTTTCCTTATTTCGAAAATCAGCAACTAGTAGCTTGCGTGCAGCATCTTCGTGTGGTGTCACACTGCGGTCAACTAAAGAGGCATGTATATTGCAAAGAACGGATCTCAGCTTTAGTTCAGAGTAGGCAAAATTTTTCAAAAAATCACCACCTTGAATAGCCATATCAATCACAACTTGTTCAAGTTCAACTGCCATCTCTTGTAGTTCAAGGTATGTGTCCTTGAGGAAGTGGTCAACGTCCTCTTTTTCTCTTGTGTCTTCAGTGATTAGGTATTTTGGTACTCTATAATGCACTTCACCAAGGGTGTGCTCAAGGTCATCATAATTTGAATGCATCACTTTTTCTGCCTGAAATAAATAAAATCAATAAATAAAGGCAGTTTTGGGGGAGGGGTGGAAGGAGCATTTGACGCCGGCGTAGAAATTTTAGACGCTCAAAATTTGAAACAAATAATCTTACGGTTATAACCATTTTGTAATTTTTGATATTTTATTAATAAATTAATAAAAAAAAAATTAAAATAAAAATGAAGGAAATCAACAAATGAGCTTCACCAATCCACACGCTTTATCATATTATAAGAATTTTTTAGTGGTTTTACGACCTAGTTTTACAAAAAAAAAAAATAGAAAAAAATATCAGACTAAATAGCCTAAACTCGGTAGGTTGCTCCTTTTTGGAATGTTGTACAATTTGTAAGAAGACGCTTAAAGCGCTGGTTTTCTTCTGCAACATTTATGCTATTTTCCAGATAATCTATCTTGCTCCCTTAACACCAATATTAAAAATTTTATCGCTTAGTCACCATTATTAAAGTGTGAAAGCATGGCCAAATCAGCCAAAATTTAATACTGAAAAACCGCAATGAGTCACATTTTACACTTCGGCTAGACCGCTGACCACTGAGAACTGACTCTGAACTTTGGATATGACGAAGCATTTTGCCCAAATTACAGTGTATTCCTCTGTACAACTGTACTTGCGTGGACATAGGTTTGAGGAGGATCTGGATGATCCAAATTTTTAAGAAGAAAAATCTCAGCTGTGACGGTAATTTAAATTTTCTCAAACGAAGGTCTAAAAATAGAAATCCCCCCTTCAGCTTAAAAGATAAAACCCCTCAATGTTTTAAATTGAATTAAAACTTATTATAATTTACTTCCGTACGGGAAAGGGACTAGA
This sequence comes from Artemia sp. Qi Xiang Cuo, assembly GCF_049724085.1. NCBI lineage: Eukaryota > Metazoa > Arthropoda > Branchiopoda > Anostraca > Artemiidae > Artemia > Artemia sp. Qi Xiang Cuo. The sequence continues at coordinate 62,452,791 of NC_142797.1, read as the reverse complement.
AGCAGTGGCATCAATTAGAGGCCGAGATCTACCCTTGACTTTGAAAATCAATTTTGCCCCCTCCCCCTATATTTTGTGGATTGACACCACTGGCTAACAAATATTTAGTATATGTTAACCCCTTTAATCCTGAGAAAATAAAAGTACACAAAAAGTGAAAATTTGTGTAATCGTAGTCAAGGCAATAATGTTTACCTAGTAAAGAGCACGAAACTTTTACGCCAATAATTTTTTTTCAAATTTGTTTGACCCTGGAAAATAATTTGCAGGCTCACCCTCCTCGGAAAGATTTCCTAGGGTATCGATGCTCATTATGTTGTATTAGCTGTATCTTATAATTATCAATTGAACATAGGCATCCGCAACCTGGATCTGTTTATCTGAACACTCTGATGATATATCAAGCTATTATATCCGCTTCCTGAACAGTTTATAATTGAAAGTAAAACACAAGCTCCCCCTTTAGCACGCGAGAGAGACCCTAGCTGTTCCATGGCAGGTGTTTAAGGGTATAAAATCAACTCGGACAGGTCAAATATGAAAATTACTGTAATTTGTGATAGTATCAATTGGCTCGGTAAAACCATAATTTCACCACTATTTGACTCCTACACATGAAAAATTTTTAATATTCTTCCGTTCCCACGACCTGGTGAACAAAAATTATTTACACCACAAAAATGCCAATTAAATAAGTTTCTTAAATCGAAATGCGATTGACAAAGTGTTGGCAACGATTACATGTCTAATCTCCTCTGCAAAATTTGTAATCATATTATTTAAAATATAATATATAAAAACACTCGATAATTTTTGGCATCGAGGGAGAAAACTGTTATTTCAATGGCACCATGGTTGACCAGTAAATTTAGACTTTATCCTCAATTTAATATATGTACACAGGGAATGGCCTTTGGGTCCGTGCTTCCCTCTGAAATATTAACATTTATGCAGATTTTGTATAATTTTTGAAGTTTCCAATTTAACTGGTGTATTCGAATGTTTTTTTCAAATTTTTGCTTTCCTCGTCCCCAAGGGATGGCAAAGGGTAACTCCTCAACCCTTACTTGGGAATATCAAATTTAAGTAACGAATAAGGTATGTGTGTTAAAGTGAAATATTAGTGATGTTTTCTTTTAAACATCAATTCTGTTTCAACTTTACATTCCCCGCCCCTCAAGTGTGATTCCTACACCTGTACTTAGTATAGAATGCTAGCACATCTGCAAGAAGGTCAGGTGATGCAGGTGCAGACAAAGTTTCTCCGCGGCTTAAATGCCCTCAGCTGATGATTTTAGAGAAATCTACGTGACACGTGGAAATACTGTTTCAGATAAAGCCGTTTTCGTAAGCTATGACATACCCGAGGGGTTGCTCTCTCAGAAATTATATACACCAGGCGGCGCGTGCCAAATGTAGCGCAACTGTGCCAAACGTTTTGGGAAGTGGGTATGGCATTTTGTTCAGTGTGTCAAGCGTGGTGGAACTATGCAGCACACATGGTGTTCCACGATGTACGCCAGATGGTAGGAATTCAGCGCCCCCTCGTATATATCGTTAAAAAAGGAGAAGACAAATTTCCTTAACTCAACAAGATCTAGATCAATTTCAAAAATGTGAAAAGGAAAATTGTGGGTTTTTATCTTGTGGGAATTTTCAAGCTTATTGAAACCGATCACGTGCTAAATTATTATAAATAACTATGTTTTACGTAGACATTGGTGCAACCGGAAGTGATGCGTAGGAGTGAGAATGTCTAATTCCGATTCAAATTAAGCGTCGGCTTAAGGGCAAAGGAAATGGTTTTTTAGGTAATGAAAATATAATAATTTGTTTAAGTAAGTGGCCCAGGAGATAAAGATGACTCAGATGAATAGTCAACAATTGCTATATGACAAAAGTCACATCAAGTTTTATTTCTGTATTCCCGAAACGTGAATTGTTAAAACAAATTTTATTGGACTGTAAAACTCATCTATTTTCAGAATACGAATTTACGATATTTCAATTTCATTCCAAGTTATTATGCCTCCCCCTTTTGAATAGTTTTTTGTTTTTATTATTATTTTTTTGGTCCCATATTGATGTTCTGTCCAGTATGATGCTTCTATCGCATTGAGTAAGCGACTCCAGTCTAAGAATTGTCTCTGCTAGAATTTGAACATGCATCGGTAAATATACTAGTTATAGACAAAAATCCCTTGCAAATATAAGTCTTATCTGCAGGTTAACTAAAAAATAATTTAACAGCAAAATTTTTCTGTAGATTCAGTACAGGCTCGTACAAAAAAAAAAATATAGAGTGAGGGCAATTAGCAAAAACAAATTTTGTTTGGTAATTTGAATAAGAAGTGCCTAGAAGTTCAGGAAAACTTAGAATTTTGGGGGCTGGGAACTAGCCCTCCCCCTTTGCGCATTTTTGACTCGGCATATTTTTGTCGTATATTATCAAGGCAGTCGTTCAACCTTGTAAATTCAAAAGCTCTCACTCAAAAGATCCCATCACCGTATCAGTGAAGAAGATCAGTTTCCGGTTGTCAGAGTGATTTTTTAAATTGATTTTTTCTTTATTGTTTTTAACACCCCCCTAATCGAACACGAGAATCATCACCATTTCAAAAAAGAGTCCGACCCCTGCGGAACCTTTAATTAATGTCTCAAGCCGGTCAGTTTAAGTGTCGTTGTATTAAATTTGAAATTCCCTAAATTTTTTCAAAAGGTCGGCGTTTTATTTACACAAACTGTTCTAACCCATAAAACTTAACTATAATTATTACCCTTTACTTAGTGCTGACATGGGTAACGAATTGAATAGTAATGAAACTCTTTAAGGGAGTAATAACTCCAGTCGTATTACATCTACTCTCGCAAAGCCTTAATCTTTTTTTCCGGAATCGCCAATTTTTTTTTATTTGGTAGGTAAATTCTAGGGTAAATCCTTATGGAAAACAGACAATACAAGAAAAATTTCTTTATGATAAAAGAAAAGTTTTTGTGGATTCTCTTTTAATTGCTATCTGAACTAATTTTTAGATAAAAACTTTTTCCTACCCTGAGAAATTCACGAAACATTTAAAAGATGTTAAACACTGATCAGATGATATAAATTTGTAAAATAGTCATTTATCTAAAATATTAAGAATATAATGCTTAATATTATGATATTTACGAATAATCTTTGTGTTGATGTATTAAAAAGCCGAAAAAACAGACGAAATTGTTTCAGTATGTAAAACATTGCTTCCAAAAGTATAAAAAATACAGAAACGTATAAAGTGAAAAATTTCTTTCAAATTTATGTGTTTTTACCCTCCTCTCTTGGGTTGTCAACCCCCACGCCAAACTTTGCCTATTCTGTCTGAAAAGGTCTATTTGGACATTTTCCCACTTTTGATATAATTGCCAGACTGTTTCCTAAGCCGTTCTCAAAGGGTAATCAGCAAGGAAATGTAGATCATGAGAATCAAAATATGACTGAACTTACAATGCCCTCTTAATCCTCCCATTGAGTACAGAAGGAGAACAGAAAAGCAAACAGCTTTTGTCAACAGCCTCAGACATTTGAAGCTGTTAAATAACACCTACAGTAGCCTATATAGGCATGACAAAGGAGACATATACATGCAGGAAATCTTTCAAAATAAGTTAGGTTTTTTACGGTTCTTGAAAAGGACCATAAAGAGCCTCCCACCGTCACCTTCATCACAGAAAGGTACGCATGTTCCAACTTGTTTGAACCTGAGCAATGCAAGAGTTTTCAATCTGTATGACTTGAGAACTAAAGTGGGACAGTGGTTCCTCGAGCCAGTGGCTCCCATTTTTTTAAATAAATATATATATATACATATATGCATATATATATATATATATATATATATATATATATATATATATATATATATATATATATATATATATATATATATATATATATATATATATATATATATATATATATATATATATATATATATTCACTGTCATTGGTACTTAAAACTTATCGTTATGTCAAAAATGCTCATTGTCCGAAATAAATTGATCAGGATTACAAATACATATGTCAGATTTTATAATATACAATATCAGGATTATATACACATATGACTTTTGGATATCCAAAAATTAATAGAGAAGCGGAACAAACTTGACAGTTTATGACATAATTCAGAGTACAGTGATACATAGACCAAAGAATTTCCACGTTTCTTTTATCTTGTGTCAACATCATGACTAGTTATCATGACATCATAGCAATAAACTTAGTCTTTAAGTTAGTAGGGTTCGACTATCCAAAATAAAACATTTTATGTAGATTTTTGACAGTTTAAGTTCAAGGTACTATGCTCAGTTGTCAGCTGTGTTTAGACACGTATGTTGGAATCGAATTTTGGGAGGAGGTCATAAACTCGAAAAAGCGCAAGAAAATGTGAACTATATTGAGATTGTAAAAAACTGTCAGAAAATTTTTTTTAAATGTTTATACTTTTTGTGAAGAGGCGCACTGCTCCCCACATAGGTACATGACAGAGCCTCGTGTGTCCCTTAGTTATTTATAAAGTTCAAAAATAAACTAGAATGGTCAAAATATTTCGACTTAGAAAATTCAAGTTGAAGGTCCAATAAATACATTTAGGTCTCCAATTTTTCGCACCATGGTTCCTTACAGATTCATACTAGAATATTTTCTGTGGGGTTACTAGTGGTTCAACCATGGTTTGTTCACTATGCACTATATGTATGTTTTGACGTACAATGTGACTATGGGGAATAAAAGCGTATTCATAGCTTACAACAAAAAATATTATTTTGTTTCAATACAATACTTATTACCCGTCAACAGTCTGATACCCTCGCAATTTCGCTGCGTTTATATTACTATATCATATTGCTGACTACGCCACGTAAAATGGTGCAGCCCCTGAAAAGCCACGGTGCAGCACCCAAAAGCTTAACAGTTTTGATTTGCCAAATACTGAAGAGATAAATACAGTGCATGTGACAAGACCCACAGCCTTTAAAACAAAAGTTAGCCTTTAGTAAAATAACAGAGTGGAACTTACAAATAATTCTTTAAAGCTGTCAAGTTGCTTTAGCGCTGCATCTACAGACGCTCCGATATTTGACAAAAGCTGCTTTAAGGAAGTTTGACCAGCAGATTCATCAACAATGATGGTACCACATGGATTTACCCATTTTCCAGCTGATTTATCATCTGAACTTGCTGATAGATCTCCATCTGCTTCATCAATATAATCTATAGGCATGGCATTGGAGATAGGCAAGTGTAGTACCATAGTGAAACACAGAACTACTGTAAGGGCTCTCCGTAATCCTGAAAATGATTATATTGGTTCAAGCTTCAGATCGCAAATTAGAAATTAATGATGAGCTGCACTTTCATTGTTTTAAGTGGGGGCACAAATTAAGATGGGCAAGGAGGCAATTACCCCCTAGATTTTGAAAAATATCTTTTTTTGTACCTTTCTTTTAAAAAAATAAAAAAATATTTACCCCCGCACTACATTTTCGTGAATTGGCACCACTCTGTCAAAAGTTTGAAAACATTAGAAAAGAAAATAACATCAAAAACTCAAGAGGCAGATAGAATAACTAGAATATACATCAAGACAGGTGTGTACGGCGGAATTCATTGAGGGGGGGGGTGTAAAATCGATAAGCGTAGAAAACTGATGATTTTTACCAGGGGCGGATCTAGAGCAAAATCTTGGGGCCCAATACGACAAGGGCACCAATAAGCAAAATCTTCGAGGGGGGGGGACGTGATAAGGGCGCCAATAATTGATCAAATTGACCAATTTACTTTTTTTAGAGTGGAAAACAGAAAAAAAAGGAATTACGGCACCATAAAAATCTTGGAGGGAGGCTGGGGTCCCCCGGCCTCTTGATCTGCCAGTGATTTTTAAAAACAATATTGAAAGCCATAGTAAAACCTACAAACAACCTAAGGATAAAGGGAGAACTAATTAAAAACCCACTTCTTCCTTACTAAAATGCTTGTACGCCATAACAAGCCCAGCCTTAAATTAACAATGATTCACATTTAGTTCATGACCTTGCTACATTTACTAACCCTACCTCAATCAAACGGCTGTCAGTTGGTAACCTTGCATAACGACCGCTCTGATACTTGTAATATTCATTCACAAATTTGAATTTGACGAGTCACTGATTTACTTACCGCTATTTGGTATCATGCAATTACGTGAAGATGAATCATTTACATGAAACTTTTGGCTGCGATTCTTTATTGAACCTGTCTCTTAAATCGGAATTGGGTCTACTTTTGTTTAAGATACTGGTTTAAGATTGAAATCATATTTGACTAATTTAACGCTTAACTAATACTAAATAGTGGCAATCGTCACACCCTATCTGGATATAAATATTCAAGTAGCTCTAAAGGGGTATTTGAGATTTTTATCTGGGTTTGACATTGGTTTCTTTTTTCTTTGAAGTAATTTTACCATTGCTTCCTGAAAAAAAACACAAAGTTTTTAAATCTACGGAAGAGTGTTGCAACTGGAAAAAAGAGGCCCTGATCGGCAAGGATCTCATCTAAAAAAAAAACTAGTCAAATAAAGACCCTTTCCTCTTGTTTTCTGCCATTGAAGACTGGAATCCCCTAACATTTATTTATAATTTATCAAAAAGAAATGCTTCGCTTCCTGTCTCTCTCCCAATCTCTTTTCTTCTCTCTCTCTTTGAGAGAGAGAGAGAGAGATCCCTTTTTTTTCGTAGTCTTATGTCTACCTCTTTTCTTTTCTTAAAAGTTAAAAAAAAAAAAAAAAAAAAAAAAAAAAAAAAAAACAGCTTCACGTTTCATTCACATGGGAACTATACTTGGACCACTAAAGATACGTTATCACGTCACCTGATCTCTTTTCCTATTCAAGATAAAAATCTTTAAAAATTAAGTATCGACTCAGTTCATTCAAGTTTTGCCAAGAATAAAAGTCACGGCGTGGGCTGTGAGGTTAACGATCCAAGACACTCAACACTAATTTGCATGTTCCAGAGATTTAGAAACATCTTTTAATAGGAATAGGTCCTATTATAGCTTGTGTAAATCTAAAAGCTGATTAAACTGGTTAATTTTCTAAAAATGATTCACATGGACAGTATTAACAATGTCTAATAATGAATGGAATTATTAGACATTAATTGGTATCTCATTAATTGGTCGTAAAACTGTGGGTAAAATACCTGAAACCGCCACCGAACAAAATTTAGTTAGTAACCCCCTCCCTCCGAACAAAAACCTTGGATACGCCCCTTGTTTTAATGCACTTAATAAGTTTCAGTGCTGAATTAACTGGTGGCAATATGAACAATGTCAGGCTTTTCCTTAAGCTGATAACTTTGGGGATTTTTTATATTTTATATCATTGTTAAAAATAATTAATTACTTGGTCTTTACATACTAAGCGTAGCCTTGGTAATTTCTTTTATGGATATTTCTTTTCTTATATAGATATCTCACATATTAAATATGTATTTAATAATCTCATATATCATACACTAATCTTATCTTGTCACCTGTCATTTTCTGTTTGAATTAATCTGATCTCTCTTTTAATAGTTTATATACCGTCTCAACGGGCAGCCATCCGAAAAGAGGTGTTAATAATTAATTCTCTGTAATAAGTTCATTATCTATTAATAGTTACATCACCTAATTTTAGATCATGTGACATAATTATTTTAGACACAGAATCAAAAGCATTAGATGGAATAAAATCCTTAATTACTAAGTAATATAAGAGAGATTTAATATAATGAGAAGAAATTCATTGCTTTTTCTATCAGTACTTGTTTTCTATTAAGTGTCATTAAAAAAAAAAAAAAAATCTTACGTTTCAAAATTTTGAAGGAAGACTTCACTTGTAAATCGGTAGCGAGCTCTCGAATGAGGCTATTTTCCATCACCACTATATAACTATTTTCCATCTTTTTCTTAATTTCTAGTGGTTTTGATGACACTAGGTTACAAACTGATTCACTTTTTCAGTGGCACCTTCAATTTATCTAAGTTACCTGTAGCGACAGCCTGATATATTTCGATAAAAGGTTACGAATTTTCCCAAACAGGGATTGGTAGAAAAATTTCCACGCTTGATCCTGATTGGTCGATAGAGCCAGCGGTCTGTCTCGGTAATTTTTATACCACTATGTTAAGCCATAAAAACAAATCTCTTTTCTTAATTATTAGCAAATGATTGAAATAGGGATTGACTCTCGTTTTTAGGTTGATATGGTTTGTTTTTATTAAGAAACCAGAATGAAACTCGCTTGAGTAACAGTTCCAAAATAAATGATTAAGAAATGTCCCGAAGTTCGGAAGTGATTAGTTAATATATATTATAAACTAATTTCTTCAGACGCATAACAAGTAAATATTATAACTAAAGCGGGACAAAAGACATTATAAAAAAACGTCTGCTTAAAAAACAACTTTGTTGGATAGCGTTTGGGAACTATCGAGTTTTCTAAGGATTTAGGAAAGGATGGCCTAACAAAATACAATTAGATTGAATAAATAATTTTGGGGTTTAAAGCATTTTTGGTGTGGGCTTAAAGTAAATAAATATATAAGTGGCATTGGAAAAACGGCCTTATAAACAATGCATATTTTGAGCATTCTTAAAATATATTATGCGGATGTATTAGACGAAAATATGGAGGCTCTTGAGAAATAGTTCCTAAGCCCGCGAATTCTGAAGTGTATATAGAATTCATTATATTAGAAACGTAATGTTTTTGGGTATTCTGAAATAGATGTTAAGAGGAGAGCTTCAGAAAAAAGGAGGATTTTAAGAAATGATTTAAGAGTTGTTGATGTTATGAGAAATAAGCACACAAAGCTTGAAATGAAATTGTTTTTAATAAAGGCAAATGACCGAAAACCCCAACTTTGGCGTTTTCTAAAACTGTCAAAGTTTTCAAATAGCAACTTTGAAAGTTTTCAGAGAGTAAAAGAAAAGTTTAAGCGTTTTCCCCTTTATAGCGTTAATAAATCCGAAATTGTTGAGACTTTAAGAAATGAATACCAATGTATATTAAACTCAATCCATATTCCTTTTTCTTTTCAATAATCTTGGTTATTAAGGTGATTTTTTTATTGTTGATGTTATGAGAAATAAGCACACAAAGCTTGAAATAAAATTGTTTTAATAAAGGCAAATGGCAGAACCCCAACTTTGGCGTTTTCTGAAACCGCCAAAGTTTTCATAAGACTTTGAAAACAAAGTTTTCAGAAAGCAAAAGAAAATTTTAAACGTTTTCTCTTTTATGGCATTAATAGATCCAAAATTATTGATACTTTCAGAAATGAATACAAATGTAAATTAAACTGTCAATCAATATTTCTTTTTATTTTCAGTAATCTTTGATATTAAGGTGATTTTTTTAATTGGTGATATGAGAAATAAAACACATAGCTTGAAATAAAATGTTTTAATAAAGGTAAATGACAGAAAACGTCAACTTTGGCCTTCTGTAAAAAAGAAAAATTGCCCAGATATATATAATAATCCAAAACCTTGATTCTTATGGGGAAAAATCGAAAATAGATATGAAACTACTCTATTATTTACCAATAAAAAAGACTATGTCAATTAAAAACGAAGATAAATTAGAGTAAAAAATAGTTTTTAAAAAAAAGTAAAGAGCCATATTAAACCAAAGACGAGGAAAAATAAAGCCAAATAAAAATACAAGCGAAAAACGACAATAAATTACTACCAATAAATAGATGAAACCCAAAACAAACAGAAATCAAAATAAATAACCAAGTCATGTTTTAAACCAGTGATTTCTAAAGCGTTCCAGGTGGACCCCCAGACCCGTGCCAATGCCAAAAGTCCCTTAGTACCTGTAAATAAAATGAAATAAGTTTTTCAATATCGTATCTACTGAAATATTTCCAATATTCGGAGAAAAAAATTAAATTACAAAATTGTTAAAGTCTGTAGCGTACATTATAGAGGGAACAAGTGATTAATAGATTGTTTGCCTCCTCCCGCATTGTTTGTATCCACCCTATATTTTGATAATACCTTTTTTTACAGGTATTTTCAATGAAAATGCCCTTTTTGTATCTTCTTTGAAAGAATTGAAAAATAAGACAAATTTTGCCCCCTCCACTAAATGTTGAAAAATACATTTTGTCCCCGGAGCCCCTAAATTTTCGATAATTGACACCACTGTTCAAAATCAGTTCGTTTTTATTTGACATAATATTTTTTTATATTGGCTAATAAAATAATATTTTTAAATGTTCATTTGGTTTTTCTCCATAAGATTCTACATTTCGGATCATTATATATATATATATATATATATATATATATATATATATATATATATATATATATATATATATATATATATATATATATATATATATATATATATATATATATATATATATATATATATATATATATATATATATATTTATATTTATATATATATATATATATTTTTTGACTGAATAGTTCAAGAAACTTTAACAGTGTTTATATTATAGTGCTTTTGGTGGATGGGCACGAAGAATGATATTCAAACAAATGGGTTGAAAGTCCTTTTGAAAACCACCCATAGCCGCTCCTAAGATATTGCAGATACGCCCTTTTGAATAGCATCATTTAATTTAGTTTACCGTCTCCAACAATATGCTCTGAAAATTCCAACGTAATTCTCTTGCAATTTTGAAAACCTGGATGCACTTAAAACTTTTTGATTTATGTCAATGGTAGTAGTATTAGCAGGGCTGCCACCGAGGTCAGTATTTCCCTAAAAGTCACTATTTTTGACCTTGAAAAGCACATCAGGCCTATGAACTGCGTTCCCCTCATAATGCGTAGTGGTTGGCCATGTGCGAGATTATTTTGTTTTATTCTATGGTGCTTGGACTTTTTTTTTCATTCCCTTTTCAAATAATGCTTAAACGTGCGAAAACTTGTAATAAAATGGTTTTGTCAGATACACATCTGACACACATGTAGACACATCTACACATATGTAGCGCAACAAAAACATGATTTGTGTTTCACCTGATCATTTCACAATTGCAATCATACTATTCCTTGTCTTAAGAATGTCCAGGACACAGTTTTGGCTGTTTCAATGGCATGCTAACGAAGGCCATGGTAATATCCACTTGGTAGCACCGTTAGATATTAATGTTTTTTTTTCAGATTTTAATGTTATTCAGTGTTGAAGGTTCTTGCAATGGGGAAGTGCAAGTTCAACTCCACTTGGATAAAAAAAAAGTCGACGACTTGGGACGATGCGTGGGTAACTGGTGCGCATCCACAAAGAGTGATGAAGAGGCTTTTTGTAAAGTTTGTTGCAAGACTTTCAGTTGTGGTAAAGGGTGGCAAGCGATACTACAACATTCCCAGTGAGCAAAGCACGTATAAAATGTGAGAGCTTCGCTGAATTCCTTGCAGCTAATTCTTCAGCCAAGATCTGCTGCCTGTGAACATTCGACTCTTGCCTCCGGAGATGATCACCAAGTTGAACTGCAAATGATTGCAAAGAGAGATGCGTCGCTAAAGGCAGAATTGATTTGGGCTCTAAAGGATGTGGTATCAGATATGTCAGCAGCTTCGTGCGATGGTCTCGGTGATGTTTTTAGAGCAATGTTTGGAGATCCTGCTGCTAAAGACTTCAGTCTTGGGCGAACCAAGCTCGGTTATATAATAACAGAAGCATTGTATCTCTATTTTAGAAAAAAGGCTCCTTGAAGACATTGGCTCTTTTTTTCACATTGCTATATGATGAAACAACAAACGCTGAAGGTGTGAAAAAACTGAACGTCATGATATGATGTTGGTCTGAGCTGGCAGAAAAAGTTTTCTGTTGTCATTTGGGGAGTTTCTTTGTTGGAAGAGCCACAGCAGAAGATTTGCTAGCACATTTGCAACAGTCCTTGGCTAATACCGATCTACCTTCTGCTAATCTTCTGATGTTGGGCAGCGAAGGTCCAAATGTCAACAAGAAAGTGTGGCGACTTTTTAATGAAGAGGTTAAGTTGCTATGTAGTGACAGAGGCCACAATGATGTTGGAACCTGTAACATTCACATGATTCACAATGCATTTTTGAAAGGCTTAGAAGTTCACGGACAGGCTGTTTCTGACCTTGTAATTCGTGTGTGCTAATTTTTTCACGGGTGGCCCCTAAGTGCAGAGGAATACACGAAGATACGATGTTCCCCTGGGCTTCTGGTTCATCGTTTTATGAAACATGTTACCTCCCGGTGGCTTACTCTTGGAGAAGCAGCGAGGAGGCTCCTCGAGCAGTGGGATGGACTTACTGAGTTCCTTTTGAAGTACATTCCGTCAAAACAGAAACAGTTTATGAAGTCCAGTGGATATACTGAAATCGTTTCGTTGCTAAAATCACCTGCAACAAAAGCTCTGGTTTTTTTCGTCGTCTCACTGGCCGACCTGTTTGCTGGCTTCACTTTAATGTTCCAGCGGGAGGATCCTCTGGTCCGTGTTCTAAATAAAGAAATGAGCAGGAATCTGCTTATCCTGCTGAGTAGGTGCTTGAAACCTGATGTTCTAGCGAATATTCACAGGAGACAGAGCGTCGTGGCCGCAGATTTAGACGTGTTTGATAGCTTTCTTTCCTTAGAAAACGTAGAGTGTGGCCAAGGAGTTGGAGAATGCCTTGCAAACCTGTCAGAGTTAAAACTTGCTCAGTTTCGTACCAAGTTTGAAGAAGCCTACGTTTCTACGTCCAAGCGTATTTTGCAAAAGATGCTTCCCCCTGGATCTGTCTTGACATATTTTCGTTGCCTTCGCTATGAAAATCGTAAGCTATCCAGAAGTTCCTCCGACTTGTTGAAGATCTGTCAAGTGATGCCTTTCACTGTAAACTGTGACAGAGTCAAAGATGAGTGGGCGCTACTACAGCTTGAGCCTGAGCTGACAATTGCCACACATAGTGTTGAAGAATTTTGGAAGTATTTTTTTTTTACCTGAAAGACGGTCAAGGTAACCCAAAGTACCCCCTTATCTCTGGGGTAGTAAAGGCCAGTTTGTCCCTGTCACATGGCAATGCCGATGTTGAGAGAACCTTCTCAAAGGCAGGTCGTATTTTAACCGAGGATAAAACCTGCATGGGTTTGAAGATGCTAAATGCAAGGCTAGTGATTTGTGATGGTATGAAGAGACACGGAAACCGACCTGGAGGTTTGCCAATTACACGAGAGCTGCTTGATCTTGGCTTGGCTTCAAATCAGAGTTACAAAGCCCATCTTGAAAATGAGCGTAGGGAATAAGATGGAATGGAAGCGTGTCGAAAGGAGGAAGAAGAGAAAATTGTCAATCAGAAAGAAAAAGAGCAGCTGATAGCAAGCGAAAAGACGAAGATTGAAGCATTGGAAGAAAATCTCAAAGACATAAAATCGAATCACACAGAACAAAGAAAAGATACTGATAAGCTGATCGAGGAAGCAAATGAAAAACTAAAGAAGGCGATAAAAGCGAAAGACCTCGTGGAAATTGGGATTGCCCAGGCAATGGTTGAAGCAGCAACGAAAAGGCTAAGTGAAGAAAGAGAAACCGCCAAGAAAAACGAGTGCATTCAGCAGAAAGTGTCGAAAAGGCAGGCAAGCTTGATTTCATCGCTCGTCCCCAAGAAAAAGAATTGATTTGAAGGCGGTGATTTCTAAAGTCAGTACTGTGCAATTCTCAGCGTTTGTTTTGTGTTTCCTTTCCTTTTTTTTTCATTGTATCCTTGTATATGAATAAAGCCAATGTATCAGAAAAAAAGCTAATGATGATCATCTAGACCTGAATTCAGTGTCTAGTTTTCTGAAGCTTACTTGTAATGGTGCCAAAATTGGCAATCTTTACCAGTCATTGTTATTTGTGGGTCCCTAAATATGGTTACTTTTTTTAATTTTGGTTACTATTTGGTCATTTTTTTTTACTTCAAAAGTACCTAAAGTTACTATTTTTACGGTCAAGACTTGGTGGCAGCCCTGTCTTAGAAGTATTAGCAGTAGCGGCAGCAGTAGTAGTAGTAGCTGTAGCAGCAGCAGTCACTGTCGCAGTTGTTAAAGTAGCAGTATCAGTCACAAGTATTCTCTGTCGTAATTCAAACAAGATTCAGTCGTAGTTACAAGTAGTTGTTGCAGTTGCAGTCAAAGTAGACGCAGTCGGAGTCAAAAGTGGTGGCAGTAGGAGTAGCAGTTAGTCGTCATTGCAAGTATCCTCAGTCGCAATCGCAAGTAATGACATACGCAGTCTTAATCAGTCAGAGTCGAAGTCCCATTCGTAAGTTTTTGCAGTCACAAATAGTTGCTGTCGAAGTCATAACTAGTCACAGTAGTAGTAGCAGTTACATAAGTAGCAGTCATAGTAGTAGAAATAGTAGAAGTAATAGCAGTAGTAGCTGTAGTAGTAACAGTTATAGTAGTGGTAGGCGTAGCCTTGAAAGCATCAACTTAATGCTTTCAGGTCGTTCGTAGGTGTAGCCATTCCTGAGTTATTGCTGATACGCCTTTTTGACAACCTGCACGCATATAAAAATTTTTGATTTAATTCCATATCCACCTCAAAACTCCCTGGATGTTTCACCAAAATCCTCTTTTCCATTACAGAAACATTGTGAATACGCCCTTTTGACAACCTGGATGTGAGTAGTGGGACCCAATGCTTTCAAGGAGAGCCCTATCAAAATTCCAAGGACAGCCCTATCCCTTTTCCAATGAGTTTCAAAGGCAGACCTCTGACGTCACGGCACACCTGTTTCTAGGCAAAATTCCCTCCCTTGGCAAGAGTTCAAAGGTCAGGTGTTTAAACTATGTCATACCCCCTTTGTTTTTTCTACAGCACACATATCCCTTTTTCCATAGTATTTCTGCAACATGCCCTCTGACGTTACGGCAGCCATAGGGAAATTAACATAGGGATATTAGCATTGGATTTCAAAGGCACCCATAGGGAAATTAACATTAAGTTTCAAAGGCAGCCATCTGACGTCACACCCGTCAAAATTCTGGTTCTGTTGAAAGTGGTCTGGTAGGTTTTTGTCGCGCATTTTTACGTCATATGACACACCATTATTGATTCATGTAGAGCCCACTCCTGTTTTTCGCGCATGCTCTCTGACGTCACGGCACCCATAGGGAAAATAACATTGGATTTCAAGCACATGCCCTCGGATGTCACACAATATACCTCTACAATGCTGTCAGCTGTTTCTAGGCGACGGCTGGCAAGATTTACAGGTAGTTCTACTACTTGGAATGTGGTCCATATAATAGAAAAGTTCCTAGCCCCTCACTACTGTTTCTAGCGCAAGCCCTCTGATGTCACGGTGCGCACCCACGTTTCAAGCGCATGTTAAACCATGCGACACAGCCTCACCTTTAAAGGGTCAGATAAGTGGAGCTGCCAACCCCTCGCACATACGCAATGCGGTTACCGGTTCTATTAAAGGGAACACAGTTGCCAAGACTCTGTGAAGCACCCCTCTGGACTCCAATGACGTCATACGACTTACCCCTTTTCAATCAGACAGATATGTACTTTGCGGTAGGAACCCATGGGGGGATCCCCGCTTGTAGCTCATACCTTACGTAATGATTGTGCAACAGTGTCACGTAATACTTTTTTTCATTAAATTGTTGGTGGTACGTACTTTATGTAAGGTCGGCGCATCCATCATTGCCAGACAATATCATTTTGACATTTTTCACCCCCTCAGGACATTTTCTTTTTCGACGTTTCATTTTTCGCTTGAAACTCTATTTATTTTTTCCAGAGTTCTTGACCCCGCCAAGACTCGAAGGGTCATTCCCTTCCAATGGTAAAGCGTAATTCAATGGTAATTTTTAACAAGAAATGTCTGAAAAGTGTTTTTGGGAAGATGGGGCGATGACGGAGGGGTGTCTCAGAGTAGCTATAGTGTGGTAGTGTGGGCGAAATTGCTCGCGAAAACCCGAATGAATGACTTGAAATAAAATTTTTAACCAGAAATGTTTGAAAAGTGTTTTGTTGGGAGATGAGGGCGATGACAGAGGGGTGTCTTAGAGTTGGTATAGTGCCATACTCTGGTGCGCATTGCTCGCGAAAACCCGAATGAATGACTTGAAAATAACATTTTTAACAAGAAATGTCTGAAAAATGTTTTGTGGGGGGATGGGGCGATGACAGAGGGATATTTTAGAGTAGTTATAGTGGTGTACTGTGGGCCAAATTGGTTGCGAAAACCCGAATGAGTGGGTTGAAATAAAATTTTTAACGAGAAATGTCTGAAAAGTGTTTTTTTGGGGGGGGGTGATGACAGAGGGGTGTCTTAGAGTAGTTATAGTGTAACATTGTGAGATGAAATGCTTAGAGTATCAAACACTAGTAAAGAAAAAAAGGGGGGCTTCTCTGTTTTCAAAGGGGGGGGGGTGTCATGTGGAGAGCTGGTGCTATTGTGAAAACAGTGTCGTAGTACCATTCCGCTCTGGACCGTAAGTATACTTAATATCGGTTTGGACATCTGCCCTTCTCGTAAGATGACCTTCCAAGCTCTCCAATTAGGTATTTTTGCTTAAGATATACATCGCTGTTAATACGCAATACGCATGTGTATGTGGCGTGCTGGATTTCCATGGAGTCATTTTAGTCTTGTTTGTGGGATACGCTTGCGTCATTCATATTAGACCTCATCACGGGAAATCCAGGAATCTTCCAGAAAAACAATATATCAATGGCTGGAATTTTGCCAGGGCACGAATCTTGCTAACTGAGCGCTAGAAACAGGGGTGCTCTGACGTTAGAGGGTTGCTGTAGAAACTCAACGATAATTTCCCTACTATTACTACCCTTAAATTATCTCGTGCAAGACCGTTTTTAGCCTCTTTTATCACCTAGCCGACGCCGGGATTCCGTCCCAGGAATAAGTAGAAACAGACCAAACTCTCCCACCGCACGTAGGATGGCCGGATTCCGCCCTCAAAAAGAGTAGACACAGATCAAAATTCCCCCACAGCGCCCGGGTTGGGCGGGAACAAGAATTTCCACCCTTTGTACATTTTGATATTTCTTTGAAAAATATACAGAAACCGTTCAGGGGACTGGACACTTCCTCGGAGATGAGCAGCAAGCAAGTCGGTACCTTAGTGGTTGGTGGCAGGATAACAATAAACGTACGCTTGAATCTCCTCCCCCACAGACGGTTCCCCTTCCCGTGGAGTCCTCTCCCTTCGTCTTTCCTTAAACTTGGTATGTTATTCTTTATCCTTTTAAAGCCACAATAACGCCTATAAAACTATATCTATTATTAAGTCGCCCTCTGAAAATGAATGCTAATAGGAAGGAGCTGGAAAATATTGTTAGGATATTGTGAAACATCCATGAATTTATTTAATGAAAAAGGTGTATTTTCTTAAAAGCTCTCAATATGTCTTAAATTTGCATCTAATATCACTTCCCCCCTTCTTATCCTATTGGGTTTCAGGCAAAAAGTCTCGGTTTTCCATAATACATGGTTCTTTTTGTGTATGCTATGATCCCCTCGCTCAAATTTTTGCTGAAAAATTTTGTCCTGGGGGTGTGTCGGGCTGGGACAAACCGTTCGCCGGATGGGACACTTCCTCGGACATGACCAGCGAGCATATCGGTACCTTAGTGGAGGGAGGCTGGATAATAATAAAAGTACGCTCGAATCTCCCCCCCCCCTCCATAGACGGTTCCCCTCACCTGGAGCCCTCTCTCTTTGTCTTTCCTTAAATTATGCATGTTATTTTTTATCCATTTAAAGCCACAATAATGCCTAAAAAATTACATCTATTATCAATACATCCTCAGAAAATGAATGCTACTAGGTGGGAGCTGGAATATATTGTTAGGATATTGTGAAATATCCATGAATTTATCTTAATGAAAAAGGGGTATTTCCTTAAAAGCTCTTAATATGGTTTAAATTGCATCTAATATCACTGCCAGGGCGGAAAATGAATGCTACTAGGTGGGAGCTGGAATATATTGTTAGGATATTGTGAAATATCCATGAATTTATCTTAATGAAAAAGGGGTATTTCCTTAAAAGCTCTTAATATGGTTCATTTTGGATATAATATCACTCCTTCTTCCCCTACCCTGTGGGGGTTGCAGGCTTGAAGCCCCGGTTTTCTATAATAGATGGTTCTTTTTTTGTTTGTATGTTAATATGACATTTTCATCTTTTATTTTTTTGTCGTGTTTTTTAGCTGTCTGTTTTATGTTTTATTGATTGTCAATTTGTTTTTTTTCATTGTCTGTGTTTTCAAGATGTAGTCTTTAGCACGAGTAAGACAAGCATTTCCCCTTTATTAATATCTTGAGAACAAATTTCCCCTGGAAATAGATGTTTTCAAAGTGCGTGCCAAATTTGGCAGTAAACATGCCGTTCTAACAAGTGCCAACAAATGGGGAATCTCAGGTTTCGTGCACTAGTTTATTTTCAGAAAATGGTTCAAGATACAAAATATTGGCAAAATTTTTATGGACGAGTTTCTTGGGGTGCTTTACCATTGGAAGCGAATGACCTTTCGAGTCCTGGCGGGGTCAAGTACTCTAGAAAAAATGAATGGTGCTTCGAGCGAAAAATGAAACGCCAAAAAAAGAAAATGTCTTGAGGGTTTTCGGTGAGAAGTGTCAAAATGGTATTATCTGGCAGTGATGGATAAGCCGACCTTACATAAAGTGTGTGCCACCATTAAGTTAATGAAAAAAATATTACGTGACGCTGTTGCGCAATCATTACGTAAGGTGTGAGCTACAAGCAGGGATTCCCCCATGGGTTACTGTCGCAAAGTACATATCTATCCGTTTGAAACGGGGTAATTAGTATGACGTCATTGAAGTCCAGAGGGGTGTGTCACGGTGCCTTGGCAACTGTGTTCCCTTTAATAGAATCGGCAACCGCATTGCGTAGGTGCGAGGGGTTTGTAGCTCCACTTATATGACCCTTTAAAGGCGGGGGTGTGTCACATGGTATAACAAGCGTTTGAAACGGGGGTGTGTACCGGGACGTCAGAGGGCATGTGCTTGAAATCCAATGTTATTTTCCCTATGGGTGCCGTGACGTCAGAGAGCATGCGCGAAAAACAGGAGTGGGTTCTGAATGAATCAATAGGGGTGTGTCATATGACGTAACAATGCGCGACAAAAACCTACCAGACCACTTTCAACAGAACCAGAATTTTGACGGGTGTGACGTCAGATGGCTGCCTTTGAAACTGAATGTTAATTTCCCTATGGGTGCCTTTGAAATCCAATGCTAATTTCCATATGGCTGCCGTGACATCAGAGGGCATGTTCCAGAAATACTATAGGAAAAGGGATATGTGTGTTGTAGAAAAAACAAAGGGGGTATGCCATAGAATAAACACCTGACCTAACCTTTGAACTCTTGCCAAGGGAGGGAATGTCGTCTAGAAACAGGTGTGCCGTGACGTCAGAGGTCTGCCTTTGAAACTCAATGGAAAAGGGATAGGGCTGTCCTTGGAATTTTGATAGGGCTGTCCTTGAAAGCAGTAAGGCCCCACTACTGATGTGTACAACTTCTTTTATTTAATTCAACATCCCCTTAACATGCCCTGAAAGTTTCAAGTTAATGCGTTCCTCAGATATCACATATCTGATCTGCTTCTTATAAGCCGTACTAAAACTGGTTTATCTAACATGGTTTCTCGTGTTGCTTCTTCTTTTTCAGACATAGGCCTTTCTCTTAATGTAGATAAATGTAAATTTCTTTCTTTTAATAATATTTCTAGTACTTCCCTTCGCTGTAGTGGCTTTATTATCCCTCTCGTAGATTCTCTTCGATGGCACGGTATTTTTATTACTAATAGTCTTCCGAGCTTGCGCCAGCGCACAGTCTCAGATATTAATATGAAAATTAAATTAGGATATGCTAAGATTGTTGCCAATAGAGGTAAATATAATAAACTCGCGTTAGCCAAGCTCTACTCAACTTCTTGTGACCATTCAATTCTTTTTGCTTCTGGTATTTTCCTCCTTCTGAAGAAAACTGAGTTAAAAAGAATCCGGATTAATTATTTTAGATTTTGTAAATTTTTGTTGTTTCTTCCACCTTGGACCAAAAACCGGGTAATTATTAATAAATTGCTTGTTCCTAATATTACTGAAAAACTGGAAGCATTGCACAGAAAACTTTCAGATACTGCTTGTATCCGTTTTTCTCCGCACCATCACCTTATTAGGTTTTTTCAGTCGTAAGTTATTTTTCTTTTATTTGTTTAGTTGTTTTTCTCTGTTTGGTCATTCTACAATTTAGATTTGTAAAGAGTGAGTAAAAATCCAATAATGATAATATTAATGCCATTAGATGATTATTATATTTTGCAAGTTGTCAGTTTTTTTTTTTTTTTTTCCCGTTTTACCCCTCCTTTCCCGTTATTTATTTTTTTTTTTTTGCTCTGGTTTCTTTTAAATTATTATGTGTTACACTGTAATTTGGTAATTTTTGATTTATATATTGTCTTGTGTCGCATTTTTTGTGTTTTTCCCCGTGATACTCCACGTATTGTACCTCTGTATAGTGTGGGTTAAAAATAAATAATAATAATAATAATATCAGTCATTTTGACAATCTGAGATACACGCAGTGCCTTTTGCTTTAGCTCAACATCCCAATAACATGCCCTGAAAGTTCCATGGTAACAACCTTGGCTTTTCCTTGGATATTGCACACATGCTCTTTTTACAATCTGGATACACATAGTACCTTTTGATTTATATTTGCACCCCTCTAAGCTTTTCCTGGAAGATTTTATTCAATAACCTTTTCTGTTCCTGAGATATTGCATCCATGACATCTTGACAACCTGGATACACTTAAAATCTTTTTATTTAGTTCAGAAGTGGTAGTAGTGGTAATAGTAGCCAGTGGCGTCATTTGGGTTGGCAATGGCGGCAGTTGCCCCCCCCCCCCAATAAACTTTAAAAAATATTATATATCCCATTTCCCTTGACTCCTTGGATGTGGACCTTTTTTGCCCCCTCAATAAAAATGCTGGAGCTACGCCCCTGGTGGTAGCTGTCGTGGAAGCAGAAATAGCGACAGCAGCAGTAATGGTAGTCTTGAGACTTTCAGTTTAATGTCCTCAAGAGATCTTGCTGATACCCCATTCTGGCAGTCTGCCTGCACATAGAGCCGTTGGATTTAGTTTTTTATCCCCATAGACCTTCCCTGAAAGTTTCACCATTTTACCCTGTCCTGATCCTGAGAAATTGCATTTATGTCATTTTGACAACCTGAATGCGCTTAAACTCTTATGACTTAATTCCTTTGTAGTAGTAGTAGTACCAGAAATAGTAGTCGTAGCAGTAGTAGTAGCCCTTAAAATTTCAGCTTGTCATCTATCATAAGAATTGTACCGGCTAGCAACATATTAAGTAGGCTAAGAAAGCAAGTTTGTATTTGGAGTGCTTTCTCTCTCTGGCTCAAGCTTCGCATGTTTAATTTATAAGGTTATACCTGTCCTAATCATCGTAACGTAAAATGGTGTTTCAACCAAGAGAAAGAGAAGAAAATCCAGTCCGATGAAAACATATACCTTCTTGGACCGTTTGGCATACACTGAGCTTAAGAAGGCAAGGAACGAGTAAGAACGGAACATAACAGGTCAGCCGTTCTCAGCGAGAACACATGAATGTGAAAGAGTTACCTCGGAAGTTTGCTGCGCATTGGGTGGTTCGAAGATTTAAATTCAACCTACTTTTGGCTACCCAAGGGAACCCACCACAGAGGAAGTTATTAAAATACACCTTGTCATTAGTCCAACAGTGACGTGTGACAATTCCATACCTCATTACAACTGGAGCGAATTTACGTCGTCACAGCCAAAAGCTTTAGAGACGAGTGGAGATTCTGGGTGGACACTGCGGGTGCCTCTCGAGGCACAAGAGGATCTAAGGTCTAATTTGAGGCTCAAAACAAACTCATTTCTCTGAATCCTAATCAATACTGCTACTTTTGAGAATGCACCATGTGTACAAGCCAATGCTGTGTTACTTTGCCCAGAACATAAAACCTAGCCCAACCGGTGCTCGGATTTCTAAGAATGCAGTATCCACAGGCTAAGGCTACTTATGTGACCCGAAAATATAACATCTATTGATTGTTTCCGGTGTACCTATTTGATGGTTGGAAACAATTTGGTTCTGTGTCTACAAACAACATCGTCTCAGATACACTCTCCTGATGGTTTTGAGACTAGGTCAATGCTTTGCATCATTATTCATAATCCCTGCGTAACCATCAGCATAAAGACAAATTTTTCTACCGTTAATTGAATTGGAAGGAGTTAAATTTTGACCAATTAGCACAAGTAAATATTCCCCCGGCCCTGAAGATGAACGTGCTCTGCGACTTTGGATTGTAAGGCATTCTCCGCGATAAAATATGGAAACGAATGTCTCTTACTATAAAATGTAGGCCTATTGCTTTAAAAAAATTTAAATCATCTCCGTGATTATCTTCGTGAGATCCCTGAATTACGAAACATTTAAACCTTATTGCACCTGGTCTATAATTTATTTTATAAAGTTCGGCACCTGTTTATCGAAATCTATACGAGTTCAGGCACTCTCGTGCGAAAGCCAAGACGGGATCCGAACTTGCGCACGCCTCTGAAAACCGTCTCCTCTAATCCCTTCGCTTAAGGTACTTGTCTCCTAATTATCAATTAAATCTCACTGTTGTGCTGAAGGTGTGAGAAGGGATAAACGCCTTGAAGAATCATCGCTATCAGGTTCTATTGGCCCAAGTTATTTGTCCTGTAAATGTGAGGCGAACGGTGAAACAGAATACTTCTACACTTTTTCTGCTGAATACTGTTGTCGGTGGAGAGGTCAAATGCCCATTTTGAGCCTGCAAAACGGAGATTGAAAACCCCAAATGATTTCAGTTCATTCAAGGGGTCACATGTCTACCTTTCTACTAAAAACGGAGGGGTGGAAAGGAGTTGTTGGAGGGTCCTTGGCCTGCTTTGGTCCTCCGATCACGCGTAAGTGAAAGTTTTTGCGTGATTTTGGTCTTACGAATGTGCAAAAAACCAAAATTCATGTTAAGACTATGGTGGGGAGGTAGGAGCCCTCTCTGGCCCTCATTATCTTTCCAATCATGCCGACCAAAAATCCTTGCGTGATTTCAGTTCAAGAAAAGTAGATCCTGATTTTTTCCACTAAGAAGCACGTATTCAAGGGGATGGGAGGGAACGATGTTAGAGGTGCACAACTTTCATTAGAATTTTTTTTAATTAATTGAAGTTAAAATCACGCAAGGACCTTTATTCTGTATAATTGGAGGTCTGAAAATGAGCTCCTGAATCTGAGCCCCTCTCTCCGCCTAATTAAAGGCAGGGTTCATAGAAATATATCCCCTCTTTTGACTCATAATTACTTTCAGATCATTTAAGGAATGGTCACACACAATTAAATGTTAGTCATTAAAAATGATTGATAAACTGAGGAACAACAGGCAATTTAGGAAATTTTGATTTACAGAATCAAACGTACTCTAGATAAGAATCGTCATCGATTGGGTTCTAGACGCTTTTCGCCTTTTCTGAATGTCGTATAGATATACGATTATGTCTGGTCTTGAGTCTGATTGGATCTTCTTTTATCTTTTTCAACTAATTACAGAGTGAACTATTTTTCATGTTGAAGAAGTAAAATAGAGTAGCTCAGATGGACCGTCTCCCGTCTGAATGCACTCTGGGCCTCCTCTTTCACGCATGTTCCCACTTTGGACTTCGGCTCTCAAGCGTCTTCCGAGTGAAGTTTGTAACCATTCCTAGAAAAAAAGCAAACAAATTACACTTTTTTGTGATATCTTTTGTATAGGATTTAACAGGAAATTGCCTGGTCGAACCAAATAACTACGTAGATCAGCTCAATGTGCACAACCCAGTTAAGAAACTTCTTGGAGAAGAAAATATCATCATTCAAGCCTTTGGAGGTCAATCTGACCAACTCCATTTCAATTTCTTTTGACATTTTAGTTTCCAGACACTCAATCGAGTCTTGCGTCTATTTATGAAGTCCTTGAGATCCTCCCTAAAGCAAAACCAAAGTAAATAACAAAAAGTAGATTAGTTTATTTCGTTAGATATAAGTTAAAAGAAAATCAAAATTTAAAAATCAATGCTATAACAAACTAATGAGCATTGTCCGTGCTTAAGTATATATTTTATTTTTTTTTCTAGCTGTATGGGATAATAGATAGCATAAATGGCATAGCTTTCGTTTAATGCGCTGCTTTTTCTAGAATTACCAGTTTTCCTGAATGAACTCAGAATTTAGAGAAATGACGGAAAAAAACTTCGTGGCTTTACACGAAAATTTGTGAACTGTCGAAAAAGAATAACCTATTT
Source organism: Artemia sp. Qi Xiang Cuo (assembly GCF_049724085.1). Lineage (NCBI taxonomy): Eukaryota > Metazoa > Arthropoda > Branchiopoda > Anostraca > Artemiidae > Artemia > Artemia sp. Qi Xiang Cuo. Next base: position 62,428,371 of record NC_142797.1, on the reverse strand, counting down.
AAAACAGTTTACTCAATTTAGGGGGGCTTTAATAAAAAAAAAACAGAGATACTTTTCAAGAAACATGGAGACAAGATGGTGGTGGTTCTGGTCTCTCTCGCGCCCGGGGTAAAATCTTTGGTTAGTGCCTTCCTGTCTCCCCCTCTGGTGTTAAACAGGTATGTGTCCTATTCCAATTCCTGTTTGGTATTGCTATGGACTACATTCTAAGGCATTCTTCAGATTCTGGAGTGAAGTTTTGTAGCTGGCATAATATCTGACCTGGACTTGGCTGACAACGGTGTTCTTCTCGAAGAAGCGAAACAACGACTGCAGCTGCTAATAGACACCTTAGATGAAAAGGCCGTAAATGGGGCTAACAGAGAATGTCAGTAAGACAAAGAGCATGGCTACATCTGACTATCTACTGACACTGAAATGCAAAGATAAAGCAATTGAGCAGGTTAGTGAATTTTAATACCTCGCGAGTTAGATTGATTATAATGGTGAAACAACCAACGAAATCAAGAATAGGATCGGACAAGCTACATTGGCTTTTAATAAGTTGAAATAAATATGGCACAGTAGGAAACACTCAATGCGGTTGAAGCTCCGCCTCATGAATAGCAATGTGATGTGCATTCTTCTCTATGAAAGCAAATGCTGGGAACTAAATGTCCGACTGGAGAAACCCGTCCTAGCCTTTGAAAATATGTGCCTTAGAAGAATACTGAACATATCATGCTAGGAAAAGCTCACGAACATAGGAATTTGCCAGAAAACTGGTCTACCTTGGCCACGTCCTTCGTATCCTAGATGATCGACTTCCATGTACATTTTATGAGTGGTGCCCTGAAGGAAGGCGCAAAAGAGGTCGTCCAAGACACAACTTGTGACGGGCAGTATGAGAGGGGAGATGTCTCTTCAACCACAGTGAGAGGACGTCAGGGTTGCCGCTCAGTCTGGCGAGGTTTCGTAGATGCCCTATATGCCATTCCTGGCGCTGGAGGATCTAAGGTCTAAAGTAAATGATCTAACATTACTGGCCACCGACACTGCAATCACTAAAAATACTTGACAGTCAACTCTTATGTTTGCGAAGACCTCTTCCTCTCCGCATTTTGCAACTAATCCTAACACATCTATTTCTCTCAGAAAATGTATCGGTATTGAATTATTTTTTTCATGTCTTGGAGTTCGTGGAATAACTGAAAGGAATCTAAATTACCGCAATATTTTACTTTTATTACTGCTTACTTTTCAAACACGCGGTAACGAACTGCAAGTAAGGAGCGATCCGGCTCAATAGTAACCGAAACTCTAGCAAACGTGATTTTGATACCAATAGAAATACAAATAGAATCAAATTGTTATGTTTATTTCAAATATACAAGTTTCAATAAGTTTATTCTTACCCACCAAAGGTTACGAGCCTGCAAAAATGTTTAATAGTTTTCAAAAAGGGGGAAACTCCCCCTAAAAGTCATATAATCTAAATGAAAATCTCACCATCAGATTAAGCGTACCAGAAAACCCGACTGTAGAGGTTTAAAGCTCCTATCTACAAAAATGTGGAATTCTGTATTTTTTGCTATAAAATAGATCACGGTTGCGTGTTTATTTATTTGTTTGTTTTTGTTTTTTTTTTCCCCAGGAGTGACCGTATCAGCCCAGTGAGCCTGGAACTTTGAGAGACGGCTTATTCTAAAGGAAATGAAAAGTTCTAATGCCCTTTTAAGTGACCAAAAAAATGGAGGACAACAAGAACCCCTCCCACATCACCTTTTTTCCCAAGATCGTCCTATCAAAATTTTGAGATAACTATTTTGCTCAGCATAGTTGAAAGGCCCAATAACTAGGTCTTTGGAGACAGCATGACCCCCACAGCCCCCGGGGAAAGGTCTTTAAGTTATAAAATTTACACATTGTTTACGTATAGTATTTGTTATTGGGAAGTATGCATACATTTTTTAGGTGGGGAGGGGAGGAAGAATTTTTGTCTGGGGGAATTTTGCATGGGGAGAATTTTCTAAGGAGACGGAAGTTTCCAGGCGGTGAACTTTTCAGGAGAAATTTTACACTTGGGGAATTTGCCAGGATTCCTATACGAGATTTCTTCATTTGTCTTGGATTGAATTGTCCAAAGCATATTTCCGTGAGAGGAAGATTTTTTTCGAACAGGTGGAGCCAGATATTTGATTTAATAAATGATCAGAAATTAAATAAAAAAACAAGTATTTTCAACTGAAAATAAGGATCAAAATTGAAACTTAAAACCAACAGAAATTATTACGTATATGAGGGAGTTGTCCCCTCCTCAATACCTCGCTCTTTGCGCTAAAGTTAAAAATTTTCCAAATTCTATAAAAACGACTCCTGAAACACAAGGGAGGAAGATTTTTCCATGGAGGTGGAGCCAGACATCCTGGCATTATTTAAAGAATGATCAGAAATTAAATAAAAAACAACAAGTTTTTTCATCTCAAAGTAAGGAGCAACATTAAAACTTAAAACAGAAATGATTACATACATGAGGGGAGTTGCCCCTCCTTAACACCTTGCTTTTAACCTGAAGTTTAAGTTTTGTCCCTATTCTTTAAAAATGACTCCTGAAACACAAGGGTGGTTTAATTAGAATAATAATTAATTTTTTTAAGTGCCAAAAAAATTTAGCGTGAAGAGCAAGGCTTTGGGGAGGGGGGCATCACACCTCGGATACGTAATAATTTTGTCTGTTTTTAGTTTTAATGTTGCTCCGTACTTTCGGTTGAAAAAGCTGATTTTTTTCCATATTTTTTCAAGGAATGGTGATGAAGATACAGGAAAAATGAAAATATTGGATTCAATTTGCTTATACTTACTGCCAGCTGCACTCTCTACTTTATTTTAATAAAAATAAAACCTTAAAAATTACAAAAATAATTAAAGCCGTTAGAGACAAGGTGGTAATGCCTCCGCTCGGCATGTGAAAGATATGATTGATTTGCTTCAGAAGTGCGAAAATGAGGAGTTAACAGTGCCAACGTACGTAATTATTTCACCAACTGAAGTGCCTGTAATTCCTGTTGTTGCTTATCATAAACTTGCTTCCAAAATTTGTGCTCTGGATAGTACCCTCAACTTCATCAAAGAATAGGTAACAGCTTACGATTTAAATTTTTTGTCACTTCCCATTCCTTATGCTAGTCCCCATATTGAAAACACCGCCACCGTTGTCATTTCAAAAGTGCCTACTAAATTTGACGACCCTTCGAAAAGGGCTTGCGCTATTAGCAAAATTCCTGGTCATGAAGCTATTCACAGTATAAAGCCTTCTGGCGATAAGCTGTTTGTTCAGATTAGTCAATCTGTACCAAATATTTTCAGCGATGTGGTTCCAATCGTATTGAATAGCTATGACGTCTTGATGCGTGAAAAGAAATTTCATGGCATTGTCAAGGGGGTGCCCGCTAATTATGGTGCGATGATTTTTAGGGAATGTGAAGGTGGCATCGATGTCGAACGTTCCCTGGCTGTGAAAATTACCTTTGCTGATACTGTAGCCGAGACTAATAGCCTACGACTCGGGCCCAAGGTGATTTATGAATCCTTCCGGGTCTCTGAATTCCCACGCCCGTCCCGTTGCTGTCATAATTGTCAATCTCCCAACCACAGGAAAACCAAATACGATAAGCCAACAAAATGCAGCCACTGTACTGGCTCTCGTGTATCATCCTGTGATTCCCCCCATGTTTTGATCCAAAATGGAGTTAATTGTGATGGTAGTCACGCAACGTATAGTCTAAAATGTCGTAATCTGCATGATGTCCTGAGCAAACGTGTGATTCGGAAATGATTGTCGAATCATCCATCTCAATCTGCTCTTTTAATATCAATGGCACGAAAGATAACGATGGCTCAATAAATCGAAAAACGAATGATTTTGCCATTTTGTTCTTGCAAGAACATTTACTTCCTGTCATCTCCGTTAACATTCTATGAAGAAGCAGCCACCACCTTGTGTTTACCATCAATGCCCGTTAAACAAAAGGCCGACCCTCCGCGGGCCTTGCATGTGTTATCAAACGATTGGCCACTCCTTTGCCACCTGTCTTATTTCATTCCTCTGATAATATTATGGCAATACGACTTGGTCACCTTGCATTTATAAATGCATATCTTCCCTGCGATCAGAAACGTCTAGCTTCACTTACTAAGTTTTCTAATGCCTGCTCATCTCTTAAAACTCTGTTATGCAATATTAAAAAGCGTGGGTATTGGTGGCTAGTGATAGGTGACTTCAATTGTGACGTCCATAGCTCCTGTACTCTTACCAACTTATTTTTAGATTCGTTGCCAATTGGTTACCGCATAGTACCCAAAGGTCTTAATTACAGTCATATTCATAATAGTGGTACTGTGACCAATATTGATCATTGTATCTGCTTCGCCAATGTTCCCTGTTCTGTCGTTAACGTTGACGAAGATGAACGTGATTTAAACCACCATCTCCTTTCCCTTACTGTGATATTAACCGCTGATCCATCTAATTATCCTTGTGCTGCTACTTATAAAAAATGGTGTAAGAAACGAGAGTGGAGCAAAGCCAATTGGCCTTTATGTATTTCTACCCTAACAGCTCTGTAGTCCTGCATCAAGATCCCTTTTAATCTACTGTGCACGAGTGTTTTTTCGCCACAAGCCAGAGTGCAACTGAATGTTTATTATCTTCACTTAGTTAAGTGCATGAAACAAGCTGAGAATGTAGCTGTTCCCCTTGTCCGGGTTAAACTCAAAACTCGAAGTTCAATATGGAAATAAGACCCGGGTCTTAAAGCCGTCAAAAATCGTGCTAAATTCTGGCTTCGCATCTGGACTGCGTGTGGGCGGCCCTTGCGAGGCCAAGTGTTTGATATGAAAAGTAAGACAAAAGCGGAGTTTAAACGGTTTCTTTGTTCGGTTCGATATAATAATACTGAGATCTCTAAAAGTGCAGTACAATGAAAATAAGTCAATAATGCATCTAAATTTGACTCATTAGAGACCAGTGATGTTATTCCAGATTCGTCTTGGCTTAAGCATTATAAAAATATTTTTGTAAGATTGAGTATAGGGTTCATTATCATTTACATTGCTTAGTTTCTAAATTTTTGCCACCTCAAGTTTTGCAACATCATGTTATTCCTGTATCAACTAAAAGTATTCTGAATTGTGTGCTTAAACTTAAGTCTAAATCGAGTGATTCTGATGGGATATAGCACTCACCATTTACGTTGTGATTTTCCGGCTCTCGTCGCTCAGCTCCAATTACTTTTTCAGTACTGTTTATGTTTTTCAATGGTGCCTGATTCCTTCGTTTGTGGAACGGTAACTTCGATTCTTGAACCTGGAAGAGACACTTTTGATTGCAGTTCAAATAGGCCCATCACGGTTGCTTGCAATATTAGTAACATTTGTGAATATGTTGTGCTCCCATATATTATTGAACAAACTGCGAAAGACTCATATCAATTTGGGTTTTAACCTCGTATTGGATCCCAACATGCGTATAAGGTTTTAGCTTTAATTCTTTATGATGCCCAGTCTAAAGGTTATGAATTACATATTTTCGCTTTGGATATGTCTAAGGCCTTTGTTAGTATTTGCCATGCACAAATGTGGCACTCTGTACCAGAGTTTGGAGTGAACGCTTCTGTCATACATGTATTTAAATTTTGGTACAGTAATTCGTTTCTTCGTTTAAAATCTGGTAGAGGGTACTAAGGTAATATACCAGTTCAATCTGGAGTGCGACAGGGTGGAGTGCTATCACCTTATCTATTTAATACTTGCACTCAAAATGTGTTACTAGGAATCAAGCCTTCATATTTTTTTTACAATTTATCTGATGTGTCTGATATTGCGTGTGCAGACGACCTGCTAGTTTGAAGCCGAATCAAGTCTATTTTGGCATTATCTGTGCAACGTATTTCTATGATGTTTCGGTATGTTAGTCTGTTTTTGAACGTTGATAAATGCGAATATTAAGTTTTCAATCCCAAATCATGCTCATAATTTGTCCTGTGGATCCTCAGTAATTCACAATATTGCGAGTTTACGGTGGTTAGGAATTAGTATTTGTCCTACACTCACTTTTTTGCGACTTCAGGTTCTGAGAGATGTTAAAGATAAGTCGAAGATTGGTTATGCGAAAATTGTACCTAACCGTGGAAAATATTCGCGCCGAGCCTTAGCTAAAATCTATTGCACATATTGCGACCATTCTGTCTTGTTTTTAAGTGAAATGTATTCGTTATTGAATAAGAATGATTTGCGCCAGATCCGTATTGCTTATTATAAATATTGTCAAGTTTTACTGTACCTTCTCACTTCATATCGTAATACACGTATTATTGAGAAGTATGGAGCTACCGACATTATCCAATCGTTTGAATTGCTTAATACTAATTTAGCTAGACATACCTTTGTGTTCCTAGGCCCAAACCATAATATTATCCGTGTGTTTTTGTCTGTGATTAAGGTTTAAGTTACCTTTGCTTCTGTGTATTTTATTTTTCTTCCTTTTTAGTGTAATTTACTCTGCTTGTTTTATATAAAGTGGGTTATAAATAAATTATTATTATTATTATTATTTACTTGATATTTTGCGCCCTTCAAATTTCTGCGCCCGGGAAAGTGCCCTCTCTACCCCCCATTAAAGCGCCACTATTATTGGGGGCATGATTTTGGGAAATAAAACATATTAAACTTTTAGGCTTTTAAGACTTCACCGATCAACAAAAAATGGCTGATTAAGATTTTTTTTTCTAACTAAATGTGTAAACACAGTGTAACATAGTTTGATTTTAGGCAGCCAAGCTTTATTTCCTCTCCTCCTAAGCCTATGATCCCTCTTGTCTCCTTCCCATTAAACACTAGTTATACTCATATCTGACTCGTATACAAACTTACAAGCTGCACGAACATTTCTATTCAAGGGACTGCATAGCCTAAGGGGCTCCTAAGCTTACTAGTTACACTCAAGTCTGACTTGTATTCAAACCTATAATTTGCAGAAACGTTTTTAATAAAGGGGCTGCACAGGGTATGCAGCAGGAATAGACATCACACATCACGCCACTGTCTCGGTCTTTTTTTTCACCAGTTTTGCACCGAGTTCTATTTCCGTCCTTTCAGTCCTACTTTCGGTATAAATAGTATTACTTAGTGCAGAACCCGTTGATTTCAATACGCAAAGGGTAAACAGGAAATTTAAACTTCTTTCTGCGCAGTACTTTCGATCAAAAACATGATTTTGAGATTAACTTCAATGTCTGCACTGTTTTGTCAAAAAAAAACAAGCGACACACCTTTATTTGGGAATTACTCCTTTTACCGTTTTCTTAGAAATTGTTTGACCTCTTTTTTAAAGATTTCTATCGCATCAAGTTTATAGATCTAATTTTCCTACAAACATTGCATTGAAACGAAAAGGCGCATTGACAGCGCCTTTAAAGTCCCCAGACGAAAAACATTTTAACGCTCCGACAAAAGGGTATTAACAATTCCGGCAACAAAATTCCAGATAAAGTTTCACTTCAATGTATTTAATATTCCCTGCCAAATAAGACAAGGCTTAATCGCGAGAATTGCCCACTAGCCGAAGACGCAAAGTTTTATTTAGGGACACCCTAGACGGTCAATCATTTTCATCAAAAGCTTCCGTCAATCAATTGATTAAAGCATGATTGCCGTCTAGGAACCGATTGAGTCATTCAAACTTTCTATCAATCACCGTCAAAGCCGTAAACCACCGTAAACCGTAGCTGGGGAATTTTCCACATTGATCCAATTTTTCAATTCAATTAGGCTTTTTTGCTTATGTTTGAGCCGGGAGGGGGGTGTAATAAATTTTGCCTCAGGTACCACCAGACCTAGGAATGGCTCTTATTAAGAGCATAAAACCTGTAAAAAAAACATTAATTCTAAAGAAGGGGGTGGAAACAAGTAAAGGAGTGCATTCTTTGTGAAGATTATACCATCAGCATATAAGAGACAGCACTCTAGAATCTCCTAAGCAAAGAGCCATGTCTTCAACTTATTATTTTATTTAGACCACTTCGTACGAGGGGTAACAACTGGGCATTTTGAGGGACACCTGGAGGCATGAGGCACGGAGGCATGCCTTCGGAGGCACGCCGGAGGCATATTCCAAAGGGCGCAATATGTAAATATATACAGCTTGCCTGTTATTCGGTATCTGTCGAATATTTCAGCACCTTCAAAAGCGATCTTTTAAAACTTGGAAAAAATCATTTACGGGTTTATTTGGCAAGGAAAAGAACCCCCAAGACCGAAAACCACTGATATGTACCTAAAGAACAAGAACAGAGGACTGCAAGTTGTTGATATCCATGCAAAAACTAGGTAACCCTACGATAGCACTGATGGTGTCACTTTTTCCTATTACACATGAAAGCGTTGCCACCAGCTCAAAAATAAAATTCCGATTTTTCTACAAAAAAAAATCCCAAAATTTCAAAAAAATCCCGGAACATGGTTTTTAAGTTATACAACATAGGGCTGCGCGGTGATGACGTAAAAAGCAAGGTGCGAAATTCAAAGTACCGTGAAACGTGGTTTCTAGTTGTAACTAACAACTGATTGTCAATATTCCTAGTATTATTTCGACGTGAAAACGTTCTGGTGGATTAGTAGGATCTACGACAAATATTTTAGGCCAAAACAATTCGCCAAAGTTCCGAAAAAACGTGTCTACGCATCCACGTTTCATCGTTATTTGAATTTCCCGCCCAAGAATTGACGTCACGCTTCGCAGCCCTATTCAATATGGCTTGGCCAGCGGTAAAAGCTGCCTTTTATCAGGTCTTCACACGTCCCTTTCCCTTTTATCATACCTGCTTTTCTGTTTAGTGGCTACAACGATAAGAATTCCAAATAGGGATAGGTCCTTTTATTAGACAGTGAAACGAAAATATAAAACAAAAACTCTAAATATTTCGATGACACAGTCGGTCATTATCATCAGTAGAGTTACTACTATGCTGGCTGTGCCAAGACGCACCCTTGGATCTTGGATTCTTAATTGTACTAAAAAAAAAGGAATCTGCTGCTTTGACACGAAAGAATCCGGAAGAAACACAGATCCTTTTTTCCCGAATGTACTTAGAATCCAACTTTCTAGGTATTAAACCCAGGCCTTTGGGTATTTAAAGAGAAAACTGTAAAGCAACAGTCAGAAAAACTGTTACTACCGAGTTATTAGTAAAAAGCGCTAAGTAAAGCAACCAACTAAAAAAATAACTAGTTTCTCAGATATTTATTGGTACGGTTCAGTAATCATTTTGGTAATCACAGCTCCAATGAAAACCCTAAAAAACTAGACAAATGAGCTTCAGTAAATCAAACTAAGCTAGGTTAGCACAAGTATAAACACTAAGTCTTCTACTACTAAGTCTTCTACTGAGCATAACAAGTTTTCCGATGGTATTCATCGCTTCTGCTACCCAAGATCTCGGAATGCATTCGAGACTCATAAAATTATATCAAGAACTCAAGCGAATGGGGGACGAGGGGCACACGCACTTGAGCTGGAAGGACCAGCCCCGCCGTGGGTGGCCTCCTCGTCCGTAGGAGACATGGTTTAAGATTCTGTTTAGTTCTGTGCCCTCATGCACGTAGGTATTAAGGTTATTTTTGGTTTTTTGTTGATGGGTTGGTTGTATTTTGTTTTTTTTGTTGATTAAGGTTGGTCGTAAAAAGGGCTGAAAAAAAAGAAAAATAAGAAGGAAAAAAGTGCCACCGCAAGAATGGGTTTCTTGTGGACAGAGGACGACCAGTCTAAGGGAGAGCAAATAGTTTTTTTTTGTGTTAAAAAATTTTTAAGTTGTAAGAGTAAGCCTTTCGGAAGACCACCTTTAAGATTCAAATTCGGATTAGTGAAAATTGAAGGATATGAATTTTATGAACTTGAAGTAAAAATGCAACCGGAAAAGCGTCTCCTAGAGGGGGAAGGACACCCTGGAACGGGGGGAGCGATAGATATTTGGCAAGAAAAAAGTTAAATGGTAGTGTGCCTTCATGTCCACTAAAACATTGACTGGTATATAATAAAAAAAAAAATTTGAAGTTTAGGTGATATGATGATGTATAAAGTTGTAAGATTTATATGTTTTTGTATTAAAATATCACCGAGTGGAGAGGAGGAGCGGAGAGAAAACAAAATAACAACTACCTCTGAAAAAATGTTAAACAAAATTCCTTCTGTTGACACACAGAACATGGCGATGGTGGTGGTTATGGTCTTGAGGTCAGTTTTGGGTTTAGGTGCCATTTTTAACATGATGATTGCAATGCTGACGAGACATAAAAAAGTGGAACCCTTTCTTCTGGATAAATGCATTTAGCTTAGTGAAGCCATCTTAGCCAAAGCAGAAGGTAATACTTGTATTAATTTTCCTTGACGTAGCTTCTATTGAATATATGACGTGTATACTGGAGCTACGGTAACTCTATTCTGGCGACATGGCAGCTAATGTGTTTCTACTTCTAAGTTATAACTACTGGAATAGAATTCCCTTGTTGTCAGGAAACGGCATCGCCACATTCTGCGTGTCAATAGAGTGGCATCTTCACCCAGACAAGTAGCCAAACTGTATGACCCGCCAAACTAATACTCTCTTTCCCCTGCCAACCGGTCTGTAAACGCACCACTCACCGATACGCAATTCCGATTTCACACCGACCTCTGCATTGGTTTGTGGCGACTCACGTAGTCCTACTTGTCAGCCCTGGACCATTACCCGTTTTAATCGGTCACTGCTCAGCTTCTCAGAGCTTTCCCTTAGAAGCCACAACAGCGTGGATTTTTTTTCTCAATGTTATGGAGCCGTCAGAAGTCTTGACAAGACAAAACCTAGAATTCTTCATGTTCGTCACAGGCTCACTAACCCAATTTTTCTCAACTTGATGTTTCACACAGTGAGCAATCACTGGCAAATCTTCAAAGGTGTCGTCACTTTCCGCGCCCGATTCAGTGTCAGTCGCGGAAGCCTTTTCCTGCTTATCGGACAGAGTATTTTCCTCTGAGCCATCTTCTGAGTTAATGTCGTGAAGTACAGAAAGACGAACATTCGGTACTTGGTGACCGAAAGCAGAAAGTACGTTGTCGGGTATCAAGGCTTTCATTATTCGCTGGATTTCAATACGAGCTCGCCCTAGCTCGAGCTTGATTTCATCGTCCCCGGGCAAAGAAAAATCGGAACTGACAGACACAACACCAATGGATGTAACTCGCTTGGCCTTGGGCATGGACAACTGTTCATTAGAATATTGAGCTTCAAAATCCGTTTGGAGGAAGTTGGAGGAACGAAAACGTGATTACAGTACTGTAAGTGCTGGTTTGAGACCGCATCTTCCTAAAATAATCTTCACACGGTTGGCTATTCATGTCGGAGAGTTTGAAAAGACGTTCGAGCCCAAGCCGTTTGAATCGACGAATTAGAAGCACTAGGGAATGCATATTTTTCTCTAGGCAATGGTAAAGGCTCGGGTAAAGGTTTGTGGTAATAAAATTCTCGTTCAAAGCATAATGTCCACTTTTTAGGACCCAGGATCTCCAATGTCGAACGCAGTAAACAACACGATCAAGTAAAGATAACCTCTCAATAGGAGAAAGTTTGCCGTCGTAAAAAACGCGCCGTACGCTTTCCATAAGCCAAAGATAAAACTGTGCTCCTTCGCTTTCAGGTGTGCCGGAGGCACGAAGGAAGGGACACCTGCGACGGTCAATTATTAGCCCCTCGTTTCTGGAGCACCAGAATCACCCTGTATTTAGATACCCTTCCTCTAGGCCTAGCCTATATTTACACAGAATGGTATAGCGTATTACTTAAGCAGGCTGGACCCCCCCACCCCCACACAAAAAAACTATCACTTGTCCTAACTCTATACCTATGCTTGGTTTACCTAAAATTTGGTTCCTCTTGATCTGGGCCCTCCATATCAGCAAAATTACATCAGAATAATTTCAAACAACGGCGAGAATTAGTGTTGCCAGCTTCTGGTGCAAATTCACTGTCAAATCTAAAAAAAATCCCTAATTTTTTAACAAGCAACGAGGCCGGGTGTCTCGGAGGCACGGAGGCAGGCTGGAGGCACGGAGGCATGCCGGAGGCACAGCCGGAGGTACGAAGGAAGGGACACCTGAGACGGTCAATTATTAGCCCCTCGACTTCGTATGGAAGGGGTGGCCGTCGAAATGTTGAAAGGGACTCATTAGACTGAATTGAAAGTCGATTAAAGTCGAAAGGAATTGGAGGGTAACCATAGTCTCCTTTGCATTTGTTGCTAACCCCCCCCCCCCCCCTACCCTTAAATCCTCAAAATATCTCATCAAAATTCTGAGACAGCCATTTTATTCGAAATAGTCAAGATATCCGATAAATAGGCCTAGAGGGATGGTATAACCCTCAAATGGAAACAATATAACCAGTGGAACCATATTGCAGACAATTTTGTATGTTCGGGAAGTTTTGCCGCCGATAGTTGAAATGTGATGTATTGTCTTTAGTTTCGTTTTTGTCGCATTATTATGTAATAGATACTCTAACTGCATTATTGTATATTTTGGATTTATGCGCGAAAAGCAAAAGATTTCTGCGTTGTGATAATACTAAATAGATAAGTTTGAAAAAGGGGGGCTATTTTGATACTGGGAGGGGAGTTAGCTCAGAAATTTCTGGGGCAATTCTCTGGGTCAAGAAGGTAAAATATTTCGTTTTGGAAGGGGAGTGAGTGAGATCGGGATCAAACTTAAAGAAAACAGAATAAACAGGGAGAAACAGGGATGGATAATTGCCTCCTAGATTTAAAAAATATAATTTTCGGTATTTTTGTTTAAACTAAGAAAAAATACACACCAAACTTCCTGGATTTTGAAAAAGAAAGTTCTTTTTTGTATCTTCATATAAATGTCGAAAATATCCCCCCCCCCTTGTTGAACACATTTTAATGAATTGGTCTCCCTGATTGTGAAAGCTTGGAAGGGGGGTTTGCCTACTCTATCTGAGATTGAAAATTCTAGGGTCCTTTTTAGCAATAAAAGTGATTGGAGGGCAACCGACATTCCTCCCATACTCTTTTCTGCTATCCGGCCTAATGTACTCCCACGATTTGGACCAAAATTATTGGATATTATTCAGTAACCTAATATGTGTGCCCATAATAAGTATAATAAGTTTGCCCAACCCATTTGCCAGTGTAAACCGAAAGACGCTACGTGCACCCGAGTTTTCGAATCGTCTGCAATGACTTTTCGGTAGTTTTGGGGGGAGGGGGACATTTGGGTTCGAAGTTTGGACTTTGTGAAGGGAGGAGGGGTACTTGTTAATTATCCAGAACACACTCAAGAAGATTCTTTTGTCGGATCGAATAAACCAGTTTTTCTCTCGCATTCGGCTATAATTAGTTTGTTTTTTCGTGAAATAAACAATGATGCAGGTATATTTTAATTAAATATTTAATATATAGAGGTCGTTAGGTATTTAATGTTTTGCGTTCTGGTTGGCCTCCTTTCCATAATTCTTTGTTGTAGTTTCCATAATTTTGTTATTAAAGTATTTTATTTTCATCATATTTTGATAAATTTCATTATGATTCACCAAAATTCACTTCTTGTTTGTGTCCTGTATAGTTAGCAAGTACCAGAGGAGGTGTAGATCCAAAGACACGATGTGCATCCAGTCACTGTTATACAATATCTGCAATATCTCGGGAAAGGGTCGGGGATGAAGTTGAAACTTTGCGATACTGTTAGGGAAAACAAGGAGGGATGGATTCTACGAGACTTCAAATTTTTTATTGCAGGAAGGGGGAGGGCTAAAAAATGTTTTAATTTTATTTAGTTAAACGTTTTGTACTTAGAAGCTTCTGTGGGACTTCTAATCTATGCAAGTCAAGTAGTGAAGTAAAATTAAAAGACACTATGTGTTGCCCGGCCATAAAACTGGCGTATGCGCACTCTCTCAGGAATGGCTTGGGGTGTCGAGTAGAAGCTTTCAGGGAACATTGAGTAGGGGAGTGAACGTTGAGCTATGACTTCGGAGGAGAGGGTAAAACTGAATCAAAAGATACTATTCGCATTCAGGTTATCAAAATGACGTATCTGCAGTATCTCAAGCGCAATTCAGTGGACGAAGTTGAAATATTCTGGCAATATAGGAGATAGAAGTGGGAGGGACAAGGAACTTCACCTCCCGCTTGTTGGGAGGAAGAACGGCTCATACTGTTATGACTCAAATCTATCTAAAAGTATTATAACTATAAACCCCTATGGGCACTAGAATCCGTTCACGTCTAAGTAGCGAGGTACATTAACAGACTATGCGGTGTAAGGTTGTCCAAATCGCTTATCTCCAAGATCTCTGGATTGGCTGCGGATATCAAGCTGAAACTTTCAGAGAGTGTTAACAGGGACAAGCGGATCAATTTTGTATTTAAAATTAGCAACTTTATCCCAAATAGGGCCAGGTACAATCAAGCAAGAATTCTGAGACAGTGTATCAGTATAGGGGTTAAACTATACAAACACATTGTATAAAACATTTTAGTTTACGAAGAAGTGCTAGGTACTGCCAGGTAGTGGCGTTTTCTTTAACCATCAGTGGATCCACATACTGTTTTGCCTCGTTATATCCGACTCACAGGCACGAAGAAACTAATGAACACTCTTGCATTGCTTAAAACTTTGCTTATAAAATAGTTCCATTTCTTAGAACCTTGCTGATAGGGGGAATTCCTCTTTCAACAATATCTCAAAGCTAAAGGACACCTTAGACGGTCAATCATTTTGATCAAAAGCTTCTGTCAATCGATTGACGTGTGCTTCAATCAATCTTCAATCGACTATTAAATCAACCCTTCAATCTTGACCAAAGCTAATTTTAAGTTTAATTTTAACTCACTTGCCATTTCAGAGTTGGATAGTGAGGTGTCTATCGTATGTCAAATGCAGAATAATACTGATTTGGCTATTCTTGCATGTGCTTTGGTTGCGCTAAAGCGGGGGGAAAAAATTGGAAATGTCGTTGGTCGAAGGAATGGTATAAGCTGAAAAATCGCTTCACTCATAATCATTTACTGAACGTTCTGCACGATACGGAACAAGAGGACTACAGAAAATTTATCAGAATGAACCAAGATAGTTCTGATTGTTTACTCAAGTTAATAAGGCACAATATAGAGAAGAACGATGAGAGCTGCACTCCTTCTCTCCTCAGATTGCACAACTCCACTTCAAAAAGTGTATCGTTGATAGTTTTTTCAGCAAATCATTTTTGGTCTGGGCGTAGCTTCTTCATTTTCATAGCCCAACCTTAAGCTAGAATCGCCTCTTCTGTCTGAGTTTGCTTGAAGTATTCTGTAGCTAACTCCACAAGTTGGTCAATGGAATGTGGCTGATCCTTTTTTTTCTCTTTCCCTTTTTCCACTTTTTTTTCCATTTTTTCACTCTAGCTGAAAGTTCCGCCGACAAAATTTCTTGCGGATGAACTCGGGTGGAAATTTTTTTCTTAGCACACTTTAATTTGCAAAAACAATGCAATTTTTAATGGTTTTCAAAATCATGCCGGTAATCCCCTCCTCCGTGGAAAAGTTTTCTATCAAAAACCCAGCAAAAAGGGTATTTTCCAGCAAAGGTTTTATGGGAGGCAAGAGATGTACAACAGAAACTTTAAAAAACGCACCAAAACTGTGAAAACGATATCTACTCCCTTATAATTTCTGGGAATAGTTCTGGTCTACGCTATTATTATGAAAGTAAAGAGTAAAATTGAACCCCAAAATGAGCAGAATTTATTTTGTATAGGAGGGGGACTGCCTCTTCCTCATCTTTTCTTCCACCTCATGATCGCAAAAACTTCGGAGTGTGCTCATTAGATCAGAAATTGAGAGTTCTAGTCCTTTTTTTAAAGTGCAAAGGGATTAGAGACCAACCAGTCGCATGGGGTGTTATTTTTCGAGGTGAGACTTTCCGCGGGGGTGGGGGGGGGTATTTTCCGGGGGATAGGTAAACACCGCCCACCAAATAATCGAGTTTCTACTGCTAGTACATTTATGTACAATTCTTACCTTTGTTTCTTCTGTTTCACCAATTTTAACCTGATTCCTAAGGAATGCAAAGTCGTTACAGTATAACAGGAAAGGCTGTGAGATGTCATATGCTGACGCTCAAGACTTCTTTTTTTTGCTCAATCGCCATATATTCGCGATTGAAATTCGTTCTTAATACATTAATTTTCTATTTTAGTTCGAGAACTGTATAATCTGGTTTCAATATCTTTACCGCCTGCAATACCCTGCCCAATGCTGCACTTTTCTTTTTTCGGTTAAAATAGTCTTTACTGTTAAATTTCCATAACTCAGGGTGATCCCGGTATAACTTAATTAATAAACAAATAAAGTCGCGTTCAACATTTTTGCTTTCTTTCGGTATATCTTCCATTGTTGATGGCGCGTGATTCACCCAATATTGAAGAAAACTAGTCTAGACGGTCAACCACCCTCGTCAACCGATTGAGTCTTTCAAAATTTCTATCCATCACCGCCAACGCTTGACTCAAGCGTCAAACAGGTTCCTGGACGGTCAATCATGCTTTAATCAATCGATTGACGGAAGCTTTTGATCAAAATGATTGACCGTCTAGGGCGTCCTTAACTCAGAAGAAAATAAAAAGCATACTCTTAATAATGCGTTTTTTTCTACTTCAAGTCATTTTTAATTTCGTACAAAGCCTTTTAGGTCTTAGCTCTTGAACCACAAAGGCTCAAATATCGAAAGATTATTTGTTCCAAGAATGGAGTTCTCAGATTGCCAGAACATAAAACATATTTTTATGCTAAAGACTTGCAGGTTTTGCAGAAAAGTTGAATGGTTTTCAGATAAATATTTGGGGGGGGGGCTCCCGTCTCTTCCCTTATGTGTTGGAATAACTTCAAATCAAACATAGTTAAATGTGAAACTGCGTGTTTTTATCTCTTTCGGGCTGAGGAACATTGAGTTCTAGATAAAGTTTTGAAAGCTTCGCTTTGTTGGTCGAGTGTTTGATCATCTGGTACATAGTGGCCTTATCTTTACTGTATTATATTTGCTGTTGATTCAATTTTGTCAGTCCCATTAATTTTGCGCAAATTGAGTTTCGCTAGGTTGAGTTTTACCGGATAGGATTTTGCTTGAGGTTGAGTTTTGCTGGGTTGAGTTTTATAGGAGTTAAATTTATCTTAGATTGAGGCATTCGGCATTGTGTTTTGATCATTAAATTCTACGTGGTTTGAATTTTCGTTCAGCTGGTTTGTGTTAAGTCGAGTTTCGTGGACATGGATTTTTACTTGGGTTGAGTTTAGCTGGGTTGATTTTATTAGGTTAAATTTTGCGTCGGTTAGATTTTGCCGGGTTGGTATTTTCTAGGGTAAAACTTGCACACGTTAAATTCTATGTGGATAGAAGTTCGTAGTGTTGGGTTCTGCTGGTGAAAACTAACATGGGTTTAATTTTAATTGTTGAGTTTCAAGGCCGTATCCAGGGGGGGTTACCCGATTTGAACCCCCCCCCCCCCGAAATTTTTGACCGAGTCGAAAATAAGTCGAAAATTAGTAAAACCTAGGTAAAAATCAGTAAAATTAGTCGAAAACTGAGTCAAATATTAGTAACCCCCCCCCCCCCGAGAAAAAAATCCTGGATCCACCCTTGTTGAGTTTACTGGGCTGAGTTTGACAGGGTAAACTTTGTTTGCACCAGTTAATAGCAAACTAAATAACTTTATTGATCGCGTAAGGACTACTTGACTCTTGCCATCTTTTCAGCATTTGATTCTGAAATTTGAAGGGCAAAATTACACGAGGCAAAAGATCTCTCAATGATTGACTTCACAAGTTAGCAACACTTATGCAGCTGATAACACAAGGAGCACTCCTAGAGATGTTTCTTAAGACTAAAGCCTCTTAAACTAAAGTAATGCAAAAATCAACTTTAAAGATGATCCAAAATAAAACCATTAGTTCACGATAATACATGAGTGATATTATATATAGCGTAAAGGGCGAGGTATTGACGAGGGGGCAACACCCCTCATATACGCAATGGCGTCTTTTCATTTTAAGTTTTAATGTTGCTCCTTACGTACAGTTGAAAAAAACTTGTTTTTTATTTAATTGTTTTCCTATTTCCAAAATTATGCATATTTTCATGTGCTAATAGCTGTTGATTAGTAGTTTTAAAAAATAATATATCTTACAGATTTACAATCAGTAAAAACAATGGAATTCTTTGTTGCATATATTTTAATCAAAACTTTGCTTTTAGGGTTTTGGTTTTTATAGGCAATAACGCCTTCCCCTCACAGTTTTTTATTACTATCCCTCTGATCTCAGGCTCTATCAAATCTGAGAAAGGCTACTACCCCTCCTTCAGTTCCCCTTTTGTATATGTACGTTTAACATTTACTAAAAAAAAAAACAGTTTCAAAAGGATAATCACCCCTAAAACGCACTCCTCCGAATATTCATTTTGATGTGGAGGGTCTGAAATATTAAAAATAAATTATAGGGTCATTATTTTTACAGCTGCTTCAATCTCAGTTCTTCTAACAAGTCTTTTTTTTTGTACGGATGGCTCCCATGGACGACAGCAGGGGGTAAGGTGGTCAATGCCCCCGGGCCAATAAGATAAAATTAAATAATGTATGTAATTCGGAAAACTATTAAATTTCTAGCCTTATCTCCTTCTATGTTTGTCCGAAGGGGAGCTAAAGCTTAAAAAACAGGTAAAAACGCTCTTTTTGAGGCTTCTGACACCCCCATTCACAACCAAAAGGAAGATCCAGTAATCATCCCCTATAGTAGCGGATGTGGAATTACACACAGCTGTATATATATTTATGAAGCCTCAAATTAATTAACTCATTTAAATGAAGCTTTAAAACAATGGCCCTAATTAACTATTTATTTTCAATGAACTTACGTACATCTTTAGAAAATAATGTGTCATCATGCGGCATTGCGGCCTATTATACTGGAAAGCTTAATATACAGTTTTTTAAATAATTCTAAATCGATTTGCTACCTCATACTTTCACTCGAGAACATTTTTGCCTTCTTTGAGCCGAAATTGTTGTTTAATCCGACAAAATGCTGAAAATGCACCGAATTTATCATAGAATAATTTCTTTTGCTACTTAAAGAGGACACTAGAACTTTCATTTTGCGTTCGGATGATCCCTATTCAGATATTCTAGGACATTTTTCAGCACAATCACCCTTCGTAAAAAAAAGACATACACATATCTGTGACAATCTTTCTCGAAGGATAATTTAAAGAAACGTTTTCAAAAAACGTAATTTTTAAAGAAAATTAAAAAGCCAAATTAAAACTTAAAATGAGCAGAAATAAAGTCGTATAATAACTTCAATTTAGAACAAACGTAATTTTTATCAAATAAAAATTAACCTTGAAAAGAACAAAAATTTTAGTATTAGGAACTATTATTGCTGAAATTAATTCTATATGTGCTAAAAATCTATTTAATTAATTATATTCGACAAAAATTAGTGGCAAATAAGACATTCTCTTTAATGCCTTAAATGGTGAATACCCATATTATTGTGCATTTCAGTCTTCTTTAGGAGAAAAATAACTTAAGATTTGCTATTATTTTGCTGCTTCTCGGTGTTCTTAACCTTACTTAAAGAATGTTTCACCTTTATACTGCAATGATATCATAATCAAAAATGTGTGTTTAATTAATTTCCAAAAACACGATAAACTGAGTTATAATCATACCGCTGAAAAAACAAGTAACGTTTGTCTAGGAACGATTCTCAGGATTATTTTAGCCTAGGGAGTATGGGCTTTCTAATACCAACCCATCCAACTCCCTATTTGCCTGATTTTCTAAAATTTTTCCGATTATTGAATTTTTCTGATTTTTTTTTATTTTCCTGTGATCTTTTGTTTTTCCTTTTTTTCTATAATTAATTTTAAAAAAATCAACAAAATAAGTTTTTCAAAAAAAGTATCGAACTCCATTAAAGCAAAAGGAACAAAAATAGAATCAAATAATCTACCAAGCATACAACTACCACAAATCAGTATCAATGAATAAATGAAACCCAAAACAAACAGAAATTAAAATAAATAACAGAGTCAAACACAAGACATGAAAAAATTAATATGAGTAGGATTCTAAGACCCATACTTTCTAAAAGCCTGAATATAATTTGTACTTTACTGAAAAAATTCTTTTAAATGTTTTCATTTTTATAACTTTAAGAAATCAAAAATTAATTAAGATTTTTAGGAATAATTATGAGCATATGTATATTAAACTGACAATGCACATCTTTTTGTGTTCATAACGTTACTCAAAGAATGTCTCACCTTTACACTGCAATGATATCATAATCAAAAATGTACGTTTAATCAATTTCCAAGGACAAGATAAACTTAGTTTTAACCATACCACTGAAAAAACAAGTAATGTTTGTCCAGGAACGATTCTGAGGAGAATTTTAGCCTAGGAAGTATGGGCTTTCTAATACCCATCCATCCAACGCCCTATTTCCCTGATTTTTTTTTAATTTTCCTGATGATTGAATTTTCTCGGTTTTTTACTTTCCCGTGATTTTCTGGTTTTTTTTCTATAATTCAGATGTTTCTTTTTGCATTACTGGGGCTCCATCTTCAAAATATTGCGCAAACAAGATATTGCGTAAAATATTGCGTAACAAGTAAGCAGTACAGCAAAAGTACTTGAAAATCTCCAAGCAAACTGGAATATTTCCTACTAGAAATAATCATTCTACTGACAAAATATTTTGAAGAAATAATTTTTATTAAACTGAGATTCTGAGGAAATATTCCATAAGAAAAAAAAAGAAATATTTTGTAAATATTTTTATAAGTAAAGAACGATGTTGGCAAAATTTATATTTTTTTTTGGGGGGGGGAGGGGGGTGGTTTCTTTTAGACCAGGGCACTTCGTATCGAAGGAGTAGTTGTAGAAACTTCGAAAAGGACTCATTCGATTGGAAATTAGAAGGACTTGTGCCCTTTTTAATAGCCGATAGTGATTGGAAGAGAAATAACACCCCTTGCACGCCAACCTTTTCCCCAAACACATTCAATCAACATTTTGAGATAGCTAATTTGTTCAAAATCTTTGAATCAGCAGATACAAATACCTTTTAAAATTCAAACTCAAAACGACCAGACATTACTATTAAAGAATAAATGAATAAATAGATCTTAAAGCGAGTAATGCTTAGATTAAATATGAAAATCAAGCTTAAGACGAAAAATATATTTTCCTATTGTAAAAATGAAACTTAAAACGAACAGAAATTAAATAAACAATCAATGCAAACGAACATACAATATATACTAATGTAAATGAATAAATAAATCTTAAAACAAGTGAAACTTAAATTCAATATACACATAAACGGAACGAACAAAAATCACCACAAACAAGAGTTTTGTTTGTTTTAAGCTTAGTTTGCATGTTCAATTTAAGTTTCACTCGTTTTAAGATTTATTTATTAATTTTCATTAATATCTATTGTATGTTTGTTTGCATTGATTGTTTATTTAATTTCTGTTCGTTTTAAGTTTCGTTTGTACTTCAATAGGAAAATATTTTGTTCGTCTTAAGCTTGATTTTCATATCCAATCGAAGCATTACTGGCTTTAAGATCTATTTATTCATTTATATCATTACTTGTTGTATGTTTTTGCTATGATTGTTATTTAATTTCTGTTCGTTTTGGGTTTCATTTATTCTTTAATAGTAATTTCTGGTCGTTTTGAGTTTGAATTTTAAAATGTATTTGTATCTGCTGAGCTTAATTTTAAAATGGCCTTTACTTTTCTTTGAAAAAATTATTTTTCAGAAAGTTTTTTTTAATTAATAGTAGAAAATGATAGGAGAGCAACTAACTCTCCTCTCATGCCAACTATTTCCCCAAACATTTCTAATCAAAATTTTGAGATGTCCATTTTTTTCAAAGTAGTTGAAAGTTCTGGAAATAAGGTCTTTGAGGATGACGCCCCCCCCCCCTAAAGCCTTCCGGGTAAGGGTTGTAAGTTATGCCCTGGGAGCATATCAGGTTTTTATACAAAGGGCTGTTGTAAAAACTTCAAAAAGGGCTCATTCGATTGGAAATTGAAAGGACTAGTGCCGTTTTTAATAGTAGAAAGTGATTGGAGGGCTTCTAACCCTGCTCTTACGCCCACCATTTCTCCAAACACATCTAATCAAAATTTTGAGATAACCTTTTTTCAAAGTAGTTGAAAGTTCTGGAAATAAGGTTTTTGAGGATGACAACCCCGCCAAGGCCCTCAGGGTAAGGGTTGTAAGTTATAACCTGGGGGCATATCAGGTATTTATAGAGAGGGTTGCTGTAGAAACTTCAAAAAGGGCTCATTCGATTGGAACTTGAAAGGACTAGTGCTGTTTTTAATAGTAGAAAGTGATTGGAGGGTATCTAACCCTGCTCTTACGCCAACCATTTCCCCGAACACATCTAATCAAAATTTTGAAATAGCCATTTTTTCATAGTAGTTGAAAGTTCTGGAAATAAGGTCTTTGAGGATGACAACCCCGCCAAGGCCCTCAGGGTAAGGGTTGTAAGTTATGCCCTGGGGTCATATAAGGTTTTCATAGAAAGCGTTGGTGTAGAAACTTCAAGAAGGCCTCACTCAATTGGAAATTTAAAGGTCTAGCGCCCTTTTTAATTGTCGAAAGTGATTGAAGGGCAACTAACCCCCCCCCCCCCTCTCACGACCACCTTTTCGTCAAACACATCCAATCAAAATTATGAGATAGCCATTTGGTTCAGCGTAGTTTAAAGCTCCGGAAGTTAGTCATTTGAGGATTCCAACCCCCCCCCCCCACACACACACACAACCCTCAGGGCAAGCGTTTATATTTATGCCGTTGGGGCATATAAGGTTCTTATAGAAAGTGCTGTCCTAGAAACTTCAAAAAGGACTCATTCGATTGGAAAGGGCTAGTGCTCTTTTTCATAGTCGAAAGTGATTGAAGGACAAATAAACTCCCTCTCACGCCCTCAATTTCCCGGCACACACTCAATCGAAATTTTTAAATAGCTATTTTGTTCCATTTGGAGGGGGGAGTAAAGACCGATGTTGGCGCGATGTTTTTTTTTTGGTTTTCTGGTTTATTTTAGACCAGGGAATTTCGTATCGAAGGAGTTGTCGTAGAAATTTCGAAAAGGGCTCATTCGATCGGAAATTGGAAGGGCCATTTTTAGATAGACATTTTGTTAAACGTAGTTGAAAGTTCCAGAAGTTAGGTCATTGAGGATGATAGCCCCCACAGCCTTCAGGGCAAGGGTTGTGAGTTAAGCCCTGGGTGCATATAAGGTTCTTATAGAAAGCGTTTTTGAAAAACTTTGAAAAGGGCTCATTCGTTTGGAAATTGAAAAGGTTAGTAGTCTTTTTGATAGTTGAAAGAGATTGGAGAGCAAAAAAACAACCCTCTTACCCCCACCATTTTCCTAAACACATGCAATCAAAATAATTATTTATATAATTATTTCTAAAGATAATATTTAGATAATTATTTTGTTCAACGTAGTTGAAAGTTCTTGAACTTAGGTTTTTGATGATAATAATCCCCTCATAGCCTTCACGGCAAGGGTCGTAAGTTATGCTCTGGGGGCATGTAAGGTTTTTATAGAAAGTGTTGTCGTAGAAGCTTCAAATGGGCTCAGTTGATTGGAAATTTAAAGGGCTAGTGCGTTTTTTAATATTCAAAAGTGATTGGAGGACAACTAACTCCCTCTCACGTCCAACATTTCCCCAAACACATCCAATCAAAATTTTCATATAGTTATTTTGTTCAATGTAGTTGAAAGTTCTGGAAATTATGTCTTTGAAGATGATAAACCCCCCATACCTCTCAGGGCAAGGGTTGTAATTTATACCCTGTGGGCATATAAGGTATTAGCGTTGTTGTAGATACCATTGTCGTAGAAACGATAGCGTTGTCGTAGAAACTTTCGGGCTCATTCGATTCGATATTGAAAGGGATATGCCCCTTTTTAAAAGTCGAAAGTGACTGGAGGGCAAATAACCCCCCTGTCACGCCCACCATTTCCCAAGACACGTCCAATTAAAAATTTGAGATAGTCATTTTGTTCAACGTAGTTGAAAGTTCTGGAAATTAGGACTTTGAGGATGACCAACCCCTCCCAGAGTCTTCTGGGTATGGGTTGTAAGCTATGCCTTAAATACATTCTAAGACCACAATGGCTATACATGATGTATGAAACCAAGAGAGGAAAGGAAATAATAAATGAACAGTAAAATCAAATAGGTGAGAAAACGATGATTTTGTCAGCCAGTGGCAAAATATGAAGACGAAGAACAAGCAAATATTTCGGCAAGGACCTCAGAAAGGACCTCCGCCAGGCCGTCCTCAGTGCTAAGAAAAAAAACAAAAAAAAATCAAACAAAAAAACAATCAAACAAAATCTAACCTTCTGAAGTGAATCTAACAAGAGCAAAATAGCTCTATATATAGAGAGCAGAATAACAAGATGTATTCCGCTCTTGTTAAATTCACTTCGGAATGTTAGATTTTTTTTTTTTTTTTTTTTTTGTTGATTTTTTTTTTAGCTGACTGGCTTACAAAATCCTCGTTTTATCACCTCTTTGATTTTATTTTTCATTTATTATTTCCTTTCCCCTCTTGGTTTCATAAATTAGGCCCTGGGGGCATGTCCGTTTTTATAGAAAGTGTTTTCGTAGAAACTTCAAAAAGGGCTCATTTGATTGGAAATTGAAAGGGCTAGTGCCCTTTTTAATAGTAGAGAGTCATTGGAGGGCAACTAACCCCCTCTGACGCTCACCCTTTCCCCAAACACATCCAATCAAAATTTTGAGATAGCCATTTTTTCAACGTAGTTGAAAGTTCTAGAAATGAGGTATTTGATGATGACAACCCCCCCCCCCTCCCCGGCCCTCAGGGTAACAGTTGTAAGTTTTATCCTGGGGGCATATAAGGTTTTCATAGAAAGCGTTTTTGTACAAACTTCAAAAAGGTCTCATTCGATTGGAAATTCATAGGGTTAGTGCCCTTTTTAATAGTCGAAAGTGATAGAAGGGCAACTAACCCCCCTCTCACGCCCACCCTTTCCCCAAACTCATCGAATCAAAATTTTGACACGGCCATTTTGTTCGGCGTAGTTTAAAGTTCTGGAAATTAGGTCTTTGAGGATGAACCCCTCCCCGCCTACAACCCTCAGGGCAAGGGTTGTAAGTTATACCCTTAGGGCATGTAAGGTTTTTATAGAAAGTGTTGTCGTAGAAACTTCAAAAAGGGTTCATTCGATTGGAAATTGAAATTCAAGGGGCTAGTGCCCTTTTCAATTGTCGAAAGTGATTGGAGGGCAACTAACCCCCCTCTTACGCCCACCATTTCCCCAAACACATTCAATCAAAATTCTGAGATAGCCATTTTGTTCAATGTAGTTGAAAGTCCAGAAATTATGTCTTTGAGGATGCCAAACCCCACCACAGTCTCCTGGGCAAAGGTTGTAAGTTATGCCCTGGGGGTACATAAGGTTTCATAGGCAGCGCGCTAGCGCTGCCTAAGTAAAGAACGATGTGGGCACAATGTGTTGTTTTTTGGTTCTCCATACCCGGGCACTTCGTATCGAAAAAGATGTCGTAGAAATTCCGAAAAGGGCGCATTCGATTGGAAATTGGAGTGGCTAGTGCCCTTTTTAATAGTCAAAAGTGATTGGAGGGCAACTAGCTTCCCCCCCCCCCGCCCAGCATTCCCCCAAACACATCCAATCAAAATTTTGAGATACTCATTTTTGCAGCGTAGTTTATTTCCAGATAGAAAATATGTTTTTGAGAAGGACACTCCCCCACAACCATCAGGGCAAGGGTTTTAAGTTATGCCATGGGAGCAATCACGGTTTTTATAGAAGGCGCTGTCGTAGAAACTTCAAAACAGGCTCATTCGATTGGAAATTCAAAGGGCTAGTGCCCTTTTTAAGAGTCGAAAGTGACTGGAGGGCAACTAGCCCCCTTCCCCCCATGCCCATCATTTCCCCAAACACATCCAATCAAAATTTTGAGATAGTCATTTTTTCAGCGTAGTTGATTTCCAGATAGAAAATATGTTTTTGAGGAGGACACTCCCCCAAAACCCTCAGGGCAAGGGTTTTAAGTTATGCCCGGGGGTCATATAAGGTTTTTATAGAAGGTGTTGTCTAGAAACTTCAAGAGAGGC
The DNA here is from genome assembly GCF_049724085.1 of Artemia sp. Qi Xiang Cuo. Classification (NCBI taxonomy): domain Eukaryota; kingdom Metazoa; phylum Arthropoda; class Branchiopoda; order Anostraca; family Artemiidae; genus Artemia; species Artemia sp. Qi Xiang Cuo. Next base: position 62,402,092 of record NC_142797.1, on the reverse strand, counting down.
TCATTCGATTAGAAATTCAAAGGGCTAGTACCCTTTTTAATAGTCGAAAGCGATTGGAGAGCAAATAGCCCCCCCCCCCCACTACCATCATTTCCCCAAACACACCCAATCAAAATTTTGAGATAGCCATTTTGTTCAGCTTAGCTAATTTCTAGATAGAAAATATTTTTTTGAGGAGGACACTCCCCCACAACCCTCAGAGGAAGAGGATTAAGTTATGCCCTGGGTGTATATAAGGTTTTTATAGAAGGCGTTGTCGTAGAAACTTCAAAAAAGGCTCATTGGATTGGAAATTCAAAGGGCTAGTGCCCTTTTTAATAGTCGAAAGTGATTGGAGGGTAACTAGCCCCCCCCCCCCACGCCCATCATTTCTCCAAACACATTCAATCAAAATTTTCAGATAGCCATTTTGTTGAGCGTAGTTGATTTCCAGATAGAAAATATGTTTTTGAGGAGGACACTCCCCCAGAACCCTCAGGGCAAAGGTTTTAAGTTATGCCCTGGGGGCATAAAAGGCTTTTACAAAAAGCGTTGTCGTAGAAACTTCAAAACAGGCTCATTCAATAAGAAAATAAATGGCTAGTGCCCTTTTTAATAGTCGAAAGTGATTGGATGGCAACCAGCCCCCCCCCCCACGTCCATCATTCCCCCAAACACATTCAATAAAAAATTTTAGATAGCCATTTTATTTAACGTAGTTGAAAGTTTTGGAAATTAGGTCTTTAAGGATGAAAACCCCTCCCCCCCCCCCATAGCCCTTAGGGCAAGGGTTGTAAGTTATGCCCTTGTGGCATATAAAGTGTTTATTCAAAGCGTTGTCATAGAAACTTCAAAAGGGTTCATTCACTTAGAAATTGAAAGGGCTAGTGCCTTTTTTTATAGTTGAAAGTGATTGGATTGCGACTAACGCCCCTCTTATGCTCACCATTTTCCCAAACAAATCGAATTAAAATTTTGAGATATCCGTTTTATTCAACGTAGTTGAAAGTTCTGGAAATTTTGTCTTTTCGTATGATAATCCCCTCAGATTCCTCAGTGCAAGGGTTGTAAGTTATGCCCTGGGGGCATATAATGTTTATTATTGAAAGCGTTGTCGTAGAAACTTCAAAAGGGCTCATTCAATTGGAAATTGAAAGGGCTAGTGCCTTTTTTAATAGTTGAAAGTGATTGGATAGCGACTAACGCCCCTCTCACGTACACAATTTTCCCAAACACATCCAATCAAAATTTGGACATATCCATTTTGTTCAACTTAGTTGAAAGTTCTGGAAATTAGGTCATTTTTGGATGATAACCCCCTCAGAGCCCTCAGTGCAAGGGTTGTAAGTTATGCCCTGGGGGCATATAAGGTTTATATAGAAAGTTGTTGTATATGATTTATAGAACAGATTTTAGTCTTCCTCAAATCCAATTTTTATTTACAAGATATTCTACCTATTCATGAGGTAGAAACTTTACGAGTCGCTGGCTGGACGCTGGTCTTCTCCAGCAGTATCTCAGCATCTCAGCAGTATCTAAGGCATCTCAGCAGTATCCTAAGAACGACTGAGGGTATTATGTTCAAACTTTCTGGGCTGCTTCTGCTCTTGAAATTTAACCAAATCAAAATAGAGTAACTGTATCTAAGCTATCAAAGAAGGTAAACAGATTTTTTTGCGAATGGTATCAAGTTTTCCATTTCAGGTCAACTAAAGGAGGTATGAAACTAAATTAAACAGTACTATTTGTGTCCATATTTTTAAAAGGGTGTATGCTGTTAAAAATTGCTGAAAATATTTCTCAAGCATACAAATAGCAGGCCAAACTATAAAGTCTTAAAAACGAAAAGATTTATGGTGTTATTTTCTTTTTCCCTGAAAAAACTATGTCAATATAAAACAAACAGAAATTAATTAAAAAAAAATCCACAAAATAAGTTTTTCAAAGAAAAGTAAAGAACTTCAATAAACAAAAAATGAGCAAAAATAAAATAAAATAATCTACCAAGCGTGAAACTACCACAAATCAGCATCGATAAATAAATGAAACCCAAAACGAACAGAAATTAAAATAAATAACCGAGTCAAAATCAAAACGTGCAGAAATTAACATAAGTTGGGCACAAAACCCCTATGCCTTCCCAAGGCCAGAATAAAATTTGCATTTTACTGAAAAAAGACAAATGAATGTGCATTGTCAGTTTAATATACATATACTGATATTTAGCAATCAAATGTTAATATTATTTTATTTATTAAAGTTATAAAAGTAAAAACATTTATATTTTGTTTGTATTATTATGTTTATTTGTTTGTATTATGTTTATTATGTAATTTGTTTATATTATGTTAGTACTAATAATACAGAATAATGTATTATTTTTTGTTGTTGTTATTGTTTAGACCAGGGCACTTCATATCGAAGGAGTTGTCGTGAGAACTTCGAAAAGGGCTAACTCGATTGAAAATAGAATGGGCTGATGCCATTTTCAATAGTCAAAAGTGATTTGAGGGAAAATAATCCCCCTTCCACTCCCACCCTCCCACGCCCATCCTCCCACACCAACCCTCCCATTTCTGCTATTTAAAATTTAACCAAATCAAAATAGCGTAAGGGTATCCAAACTATCAAAGAAAGTAAACAGATTGCGAATGGTATCAAGTTTTACATTTCAGGTCAACTAGAGGTACCATTTGTGTCCAGATTTTTAAAAAGGTGTATATTGTTAAAAATTGCTGAAAATTTTTCTCCAGCATACAAATAGCAGGCCAAACTATAAAGTCTTAAAAAACGAATAGATTTAAAGTATTATTTTCTTTTTCCCTGAAAAGACTATGTCAATATAAAACGAACCGAAATTAATATAAAAAACTTTTCCACAAAATAAGTTTTTCAAAGAAAAGTAAAGAACTGCATTAAATAAAGAATGAGTAAAAATAAAATCAAATAATCTACCAAGCGTGAAACTACCACAAATCAGCATCGATAAATAAATGAAACCCAAAACGAACAGAAATTACAATAAATAGCCGAGTCAAACTCAAAACGAGCAGAAATTAACATGAGTAGGGCCCAAAACAACTATGCCTTCCCAAGGCTAGAATAAAATTTGCACTTTACTGAAAAAAATATAAATGTTTTTACTTTTATGACTTTAATAAATCGAATAATTTTAACATTTTGATTACAAAAATATCAGTATATGTATATTAAGCTGATAATGCACATTTATTTGTATTTTTTCAGTAAAGTGCAAATTTTGTTCTAGCCTTGGGAAGGCATAGGCGTTTTGCGCCCAACTTATGTTAATTTCTCCTCGTTTTGAGTTTGACTCGGTTATTTATTGTAATTTCTGTTTGCTTTGGGTTTCATTTATTTATCGATGCTGATTTGTGCTAGTTTCATGCTTGGTAGATTATTTGATTTTATTTTTGCTCATTTTCTGTTTAATGGAGTTCTTTACTTTTCTTTGAAAAACTAAATTTTTGGAAAAAGTTTTTTAAATTAATTTCTAAAAAGGGTGGTGGGATAAACTTCAAAAAGGGCTCATTCGATTGAAAATTTAGAGAAATAATGCCCTTTTCATTAGTAGAAATTGATCAAAGGGCCAATGGCCCCCCCCCCGCCCATCATTTCCCAAATTATTTCCAATCAAAATTTTGATAGAGCCATTTTGTTCAACGTACCTGAAAGGTTTGGAAATTATGCCTTTGAGGTTAACAAACCCCCCCCCCCCAGCCTCCAGGCAAGGGTTTTAAGTTACGCCCTGGGGGATATAAAGTTTTTATAGAAAGCATGGTCATATAAACTTCGGAGGAGGCTCATTGGATTGGTAATCAGACGCTCTAGTGCTCTTTTTAATAGTCAATGTGATCAGAGGCTAGCTGCTCCCCTCCCCCCTCTCCACACAAACACACATGTCGTCTTGTCCCGAAATGTGTCTAATAGAAATTTTGGGATAGCCATTGTATTCCAAATAGTCTAAATATCATATAACAAGGCTTTTGGGGTTGAAACAAACCCCAGAGATTAGGAGTAAGGGTTGTAAGTCATGCCCAGGGGGTGTATAAGGTTTTTATTAAAGAGGTGGTAGTTTAAATTTAGAAGAGACTCAATCTTTTTCCCTGAAAAAGACAATGTCAATAGAAAACGAACAAAAATAATTAAAAAAAAAACTTTTTCCACAAAATAAGTTTTTCAAAAAAAAGTAAAGAACTCCATTAAACCAAATATGCACAAATTCGAATCAAATAATATACCAAGCATACAACTACCACAAATCAGTATCAATAAATAAACAAAACCCTAAATAAACAGAAGTTAAAATAAATAACAGATTCAAACTCAAAACAAGCAGAAATTAATATGAGTCGGTTTCTAAAACCCTGTGCTTTCTAAAAGCCAGAATATAATTTGTACTTTACCGAAAAGATCTCTTTAATGTTTTCATTTTTATAACTTCAAGAAATCAAAAATTAATTAAGATTTTAAGGAATAAACATCAGCATGTGTGTTTTAAACAGAGAATGTAAAGTAAATTCATTTTTCAGTAAATTTTTCCGAAAAATAAGTTTTTCAAAGAAAAGTAAAGGCCATTTTAAACTTAACCTCAGTAGATATTAATACCAGTTAAAATTCAAATTAAAAACGACCAGAAATTAATATTAAAGAATAAATGAAACCTAAAACGAACAGAAACCGATTTAACAATGACAGCAAAAAACATACAACAAGTAATAATATAAATGAATAAATAAATCTTAAAGCAAGTAATGCTTAGATTGAATATGAAAATCAAGCTTAAAACGAAAAAGAATAGTTTGCTATTAACGTATAAATGAAACTTAAAACGCATAGAAATTAAATAAACAAACAATGCGAACAAACATACAATATATATTAATGTAAATGAATAAATAAATCTTAAAACGAGTGAAACTTAAATTGAATATGCAAATCAAGTTTGAATCGAATAAAAATAACTACAAACAAGAGTTTGGGTATCGTCTCATTGCAGAAGCCTAAAACCTACTGCGTCATTGGTGCCTTACTGAAAACTACATGAGTCTTGAACAGTCTTGGAAAGTATAAACAAATAATTTTTATTTTCATTTTCAATGTTGTAAGAACTGGAAAAGAATAAATTTGTAATATAAGAGAAATTCGTTTTCAGTGAAGCGCCAATGACGCAGAAGGCTTTAGGTTTTGCAGTTAAAGAAGGGGGCCGTATCCAAATTTTGTTTGTAGTGGAACTATATTTGTCTTGACCAATCATGGAAAGAACTAATAAATTAAACTGAATATTTGATGTATAATGATATTAATTGCTGAAAGCTCATCAGTTCAAAATTTTGCTGTAATTTTAATATTTATTTTCAATATTAAGTACAAAAGAAAACATTTGTAATATAATTCGTTTTCAGTAAAGCGCCAATGACGCAGTAGGTTTTAGGTTTCTGCAGTGAGGCGATACCCAAACTCTTGTTTGTAGTTATTTTTATTCGATTCAAACTTGATTTGCATATTCAATTTAAGTTTCACTCGTTTTAAGATTTACTTATTCATTTACATTAATATATATTGGATGTTTGTTCGCATTGATTGTTTATTTAATTTCTGTTCGTTTTAATTTTAATTTATACTTTAATAAAAAAATATTCTTTATCATTTTAAGCTTGATTTTTATGTTCAATCTGAGCATTACTCACTTTAAGATCTATTTATTTGTTTATATTATTGCTTGTGGTATGTTTTTTTGCCATGAGTATTTGTTTACTTTAAGATCATTTTTGGTTTCATTTATTCTTTAATAGTAATTTCTGGTCGTATTGAGTTTGAATTTTATCAGGTATTAATATCTCCTGAGCTTAAGTTTAAAATGGCCTTTACTTTTCTTTAAAAAACTTATTTTTCGGAAAGTTTTTTGAATTAATTTTTGTTCGTTTTGATTGCAAAAAGTTTCAAGTTTTTATTGCATGGGGGGTTGCTTACTGTCCGATTATTCTTGACTTTAAAAAACGGCTCTAGAACTTTCAATTTAAATCGAATGAGGCTTTTTTCAAAGTCTATACGATTACCTCTTTGATAAAAAACCTTATATATGAACAATAGATAGCTTGCATAACTTGTGGACAGCGATTGGCAACAATGAATGGTTTGAAAAAATAGCTCCAATAAGGGTGTTTTGACCATTTCACTTGCTGACACAAAGGGATCACGACTGTTTGGAATTGACCTTAACAGGATTTTGTGTGCCAAAGCAATTTTGCATCTATCACGGAGTATGTACCTTATAACTGGATAATAATAATAGATTTACTATGTGTTCTTCCCATACAAAACTTTACCTTATCAAAGTCTTTGGGGTGGGGGCGGCGTAGTTGGCAGAATAAAGAAAACTTTAGCGTAGATAGTAGGAGAGGGGGAGGGTGATGTTGGAAACTCATCCAATACGGGGCGGAACTTCACTTATCTCCTCCGTTCCCAATTTAGGAGATCAGACAGACTCATTGGGCTGTAGAATGTTGGACCGTTTGAGTTGGGGAAGACGTTAAAATACTCAAAAATACTTTATATTTTCAGTTATTGCAGGATTGATTTCATATATTGTGGAATGGTGGGCCCCCTGGCCCATCATTTGGGTGAACTTCAACTCATAATTTGTAATTTTGATTAATTGTTCCGTGTTATGTGCATATATTATTCTATATATGTTATTTTGAGTTATAATTAGATCGCATTGCGTTCATTTTTAAGGCTTGAGATAAAAACTGAAACCTTAGCAGAGACAGTGGTGGGGGGAAGTCTCCCCCTCATATGCATAATTGAGCAGCCATAAGAGAGAGTAATACAAATGAAATTAATCTGTCTTTTGAAAATGTTTTTTTTCAAAAGACACGAACAAAATCGTCTAAAGGAACCTGAAGTGCTATTTCTGACATTTCCATTGATTCTTTATTCCCGTTACTTTCAGATATAAAATTTAGAATATTATCGAATGGGTTTAGTCGTCCCCTCCCTGAATAATTCACATTTGGGAAACCCCCCCCTGGGAAATTCTCCCCCCCCCCCCGCTCAAAGAACATTTTCTTTTCCTGCTGATAAATCCCCCGCGTTAAATTTCACCCAGCAGAAATTTTCCAGCCGTGGAATATGCTCCCCCAAACATATTCCCCACGGATAATTTCGGATATTCATAAGAATGGAAGCTAAAATTTCTGCTCAACTTTTTAGGTCAGAAGCATTGCTATAGCGTTACCTAAGTAAAGACCCATAAGGGTTCAATGAATTAATACTTACTTATTTTTCCAGGGGCACCTTATGTGGCAGAGGTGGTCGCATAAACTATGGAACCGGGTTCATTGAATTACAAAATAAAAGTTATAGTGCCCTTACACCAGGGACAAATCCAGGATTTTTTAGGGAGGGGGGCAAAAGAGGTTAATCCGATACACTTGCGTTAGGAGCAAGTTTAATTGACGCAATCGTGCGTTAATTAAGTAACTTACATTACTTTAGACTACGTTAGGAGGAGGAGCCCCCCTCGCCCCTCCCCTGGAACCGCCACTGCCTTACAATCTCTGTTTCTTTCCTTGTTAGGGAGGAGAACAGATGCCTAGTAGGTGTGTGTTAATACCAACACATTCTAACTCTCATTGGGCCTTCAGGTATAAACAGAATTAGTTCAAAGGGAGGGATGGGGAAAAAGGGCGGGGGGGGGGGGCATTTGACCTTCAATTGCTTTTGAATCGTAAGAGCTGGACTGGAACTTCCAACTTCCAATCAAATAAGCCCTCTCTGAAGTTTATACGAGAATCCCTTCCTGCCCCCGGGTCCCGGGGGGTTTTGTCGATGCCAGAGTTTTATTACTTAAACTTTCAAATATTTTTAACAAAATTTTTATCTGATTCATTTAGGGCGGGGAGGACGGGGGGGGGGCCTAGGTGCCCTCCAATCTCTTTTGACTCTTAAAAAGTGAAAGAGAACATTCAATTTCCAATCAAATGAGCCCTCTCTAAAGTTTATACGAGTATCCCTTCCATAAAAAATAATATTAAGGATTCGGAGAATCCTTAAATTACAACCCTTGCCCTGAGGGCTGTGGGAGAGTTTTCATCCTCAAAGGCCTAATTTCCAGACCTTCAAACTCTGTTTAATAAAATGGCTGTCTCAAAAGTTTTATTGGATGTGTTTGGGGAAAAGGTGGGCGTGAGAGGGCGGTTAGTTGCACTGAAATCACTCTCGACTATTAAAAAGGGCACTAGCCCTTTGAATTTCCATTCGAATGAGCCTTTTTGAAGTTTCTACGACACCGCCTTCTATAAAGACCTTAAATGTCCCCAGGGTATAAATTAAAACCTTTGCCTTGAGGGTTGTGGGGGAGTATCCTCCTCAAAAATATATTTTCTATCTGAAAATCAACTACGCTGAACAAAATGGCTATCTCAAAATTTCGATTGGATGTGTTTGGGGGAATTATGGGCGTGGGGGAGTCTAGTTGCCCTCCAATCACTTTCGACTGTTAAAAAGGGCACTAGCTTTTTAAATTTCAAATCTAATGAGCTTTTTTTGAAGTTTCTACGACAACGCCTTCTACAAAAACCTTATATGCCCCCAGGGCATAACTTAAAACCCTTGCCCTGAGGGCTGTGGGGGATTGGTCTCCTCAAATAAAAATGTTAGATCGGGACATCACCTCCTCGGAAAAAATGGGATATCTAAAATTTTTGATTGGATGGGTTGGCGGAACGGATGGGCGTGGGGGGGGGGCTAGTTGCCCTCCAATCACTTTCGACTATTAAAAAGGGCACTATCTCTTTGAATTTCCAATCGAATGAGCCTTTTTTGAAGTTTCTACGACAAATATCCCTATGAATTTCCAATCGAATGAGCCTTTCTTGAATTTTCTACGATAACGCCTTCTATAAACACCTTATAAGACCCCAAGAGCATAACTGATAACCCTTGCCCTGAGGGTTGTGGGGGATTTTCCCCCTCAAAAAGATATTTTCTATTGGCAATCAACTACGCTGAAAAATATGGCTATCTCAAAATTTTTATTGGAAGCGTTTGGGGGAATTATGGGCGTGGGGGGGATAGTTGCCCTCCAATCACTTTAGACTATTAAAAAGGGCATTATCCCTTTGAATTTCCAATCGAATAAGCCTCTTTTGAAAATTTTACAACAACGCCTTCTATAAAAACCTTATATGCCCCCAGGGTATATCTTAGAACCCTTGCCCTGAAGGTTGTGGGGGAGTGTCCTCCTCAAAAATAAATTTTCTATCTGGAAATCAACTACGCTGAACAAAATGGCTATCTCAAAATTTTGATTGGTTGTGTTTTGGGGAATGATGGGCGTGGCGGGGGGGGGGGGGGGCTAGTTGCCCTCCAATCACTTTCGACTAACAAAAAGGGCACTAGCTTTTTGAATTTCAAATCGTATGAGCCTTTTTTTAAGTTTCTACGACAGCACCTTCTATAAAAACCATATCTTAAAACCCTTGCCCTGAAGGTTCTGGGGGAGTGTCCTCCTCAAAAACATATTTTCTATCTGGAAATCAACTACGCTGAACAAAATGGCTATCTCAAAATTTTCATTGGATGTGTGTGGGGAAATGATGGGTCTGGGGGGGCGGTAGTTACACTTCAATCACTTTCGACTATTAAAAAGGGCACTATCCCTTTAATTTCCAATCGAATGAGCCTGTTTTGTAGTTTCTACGAAAACGCCTTCTATAAAAACCTTATATGCCGCCAGGGCATAACTTAAAACCCTTGCCCTGAGGGTTCTGGGGGAGTGTCCTCCTCAAAAATATATTTTCTATGTGGAAATCAACTACTCTGAACAAAATGGCTATCTGAAAATTTTGATTGGAGGTGTTTGGGGAAATGATGGGTGTGAGGGGGGAAGGGGGTTAGTTACACTCCAATCACTTTCTACTGTTAAAAAGGGCACTAGCACTTTAATTTCCAATCGAATGAGAATGTTTTGAAGTTTCTACGACAACGCCTTCTATAAAAGCCTTATATACCCCCAAGGCATAACTTAAAACCCTTGCCCTGAGGGTTGTGGGGGAGTATCCTCCTCAAAAATATATTGTCTATCTGGAAATCAACTACACTGAACAAACTGGCTATCTCAAAATTTCCATTGGATGTGTTTGGGGGAATGATGGGCGTGGGGGGGGGGGGCTAGTTGCCCTCCAATCATTTTGGACAATTAAAAAGGGCAATAGCCATTTAATTTCCAATCGAATGCGCCTGCTTTGAAGTTTCTACGAAAACGCCTTCTATAAAAACCTTATATGCCCCCAGGGCATAACTTAAAACCCTTGTCCTGAGGGTTGTGAGGGATTGCCCTCCTCAAAAATATATTTTCTATCTTGAAATGAACTACGCTGAACAAAATGGCTATCTGAAAATTTTGATTGGATGTGTTTGGGGGAATGATGGGTGTGAGGGGGGAAGGGGGTTAGTTACACTCCAATCACTTTCTACTGTTAAAAAGGGCACTAGCACTTTAATTTCCAATCGAATGAGAATGTTATGAAGTTTCTACGACAACGCCTTCTATAAAAGCCTTATATACCCCCAAGGCATAACTTAAAACCCTTGCCCTGAGGGTTGTGGGGGAGTATCCTCCTCAAAAATATATTGTCTATCTGGAAATCAACTACACTGAACAAACTGGCTATCTCAAAATTTGGTGTGGATGTGTTTGGGGGAATGATGGGCGTGGGGGGGGGCGAGTTGCCCTCCAATCACTTCCGACTCTTAAAAATGGAACTAGCACTTTAATTTCCAATAGATTGAGCCTGTTTTTAAGTTTCTAAGACAACCCCATCTAAAAAGAACATAAATGCCCCCAGGGTATAATTTAAAAACCTTGCTCCGAGGGTTGTGGGGGAGTGTCCCCCTCAAAAATATATTTTTTATCTAGAGATCAATTACGCAGAACAAAATGATTGTCTCACAATTTTGATTGGATGTGTTTGGGGAAATGATCGGCGTAGGGGGGGGAGGGGACTAGTTACACTCCAATCACTTTCGACTATTAAAAAGGACACTAGCTCTTTAATTTCCAATCGAATGAGCTTGTTTTGAAGTTCCTACGACAACGCCTTCTATAAAAACCTTATATGACCCCAGGGTATAACTTAAAACCCTGGCCCTGAGGGTTGTGGGGGAGTATCCTCCTCAAAAACATATTTTCTCTCTGAAAATCAACTACGCTGAATAAAATGGCTATCTCAAAATTTTGACTGGATGGGTGAGGGGGAATGATGGGCGTCGGGGGGGGGGCTAGTTGCCCTCCAGTTATTTTCGAATATTAAAAATGGCACTAGAACTCTCGATTTCCAATCGAATGAGCCCCTTTTGAAGCTTCTACGACGACCCTTTCCATATGAAGTGCCTCTGGGGAAGAAAATAAATAAATAAATAATAAAACATTGGAGCCGTATGGCCTTTACTATAGGCAACGCTACAGCGTTGCCTCTGAAAGCGTAATGGGCCGAGTACATAATTGTGGGAGGCTGATATACCCAATATTCCTAGAGACGTAGTTACTAGACCATTCTACTATGTTGAAAAAAATGATAGTCTAAAAATTTTGACTGGATGTGTTTGGAAAATGAATGGGCTGGGGAGGAGGGCTGCTTGTCCCCCAATCTCTTTTGACTCTTATAAAAGGGTACTAGACTTTTTGATTTAGCTCAACATCCACCTAAATACTCCTTGAAAGCTTCACCTCAATACTCTTAACTGGCCTAGTAGCAATAGTTGGTTTATGCGCATAGCATCTTTGGTTTATTAAAGATCCCCTTTTATTAAAGGACCGACTGTGTCATCGAAATATTTAGAGTCTTTGTTTCATATTTTCGTTTCACTGTTTAATAAAAGGACCTATCCCTATTTGGAATTCTTATTGATTTCGTCATAGAAAAGGCAATGTGGTCATGGAGAAAAATAGTAACGTCGTATATATGGGGATGACAGACCAACTTCAGAATCCGCAACATTTCATTTGCTATTAAAAAAAAAAATGATAAATTTAGCACCTGTAAATTCAGCATTATTTCATTTTTTTAATTAGAAGAATATTCAACGCAATATTACAAGATTCAAGAACAGTTAGTGAACTTGCTAAGTCAATGGACTGGTAACCTGCTTTGACCTGAAAGCAGTTTGTTTTAATTTTGATAAGTTAGTAACTCTACTGATGATGATGACCGACTGTGTCATCGAAATATTTAGAGTCTTTGTTTTATATTTTCGTCTCACTGTCTAATAAAAGGACATATCCCTATTTGGAATTTTTATTGATTTCGTCATAGAAAAGGCAGTGTGTTCATGGAGAATAATAGTAACGTCGTATATATGGGGAGGACAGACCAACTTCAGAATCAGCAACATTTCATTTGCTATTAGAAAAATAAAATGATAAATTTAGCACCTGTAAATTCAGCATTATTTCATTTTTAATTAGAAGAATATTCAACGCAGTATTACAAGATTCAAGAACATGTTAGTGAACTTTCTAAGTCAATGGACCGGTAACTTGCTTTCACCTGCAATTTCAAAGAAACTTGTACCACCTTTACTCAACGCAGTATTAAAAAATTCAAGAACAGTTAGTGAACTTTTCAAGTCAATGGACCGGTAACTTGCTTTGACCCGGAAGTGATTATTTTGTTTAGTATAAAAGCAGTTTGTTTTAATTTTATTAAGTTAGTAACTCTACCGATGATGATGACCGACTGTGTCATCGAAATATTTGGAATTCTTATTGATTTAGTCCCGGGGGGGGGGGGGCCGGAGTCTACCTGTAATTAATTAAAAAAAGTTGAAAATATAAATAAAAATTTCGTACTAAGTGAACAAAATGTTAGGAGTGGGGGGGGGGAGAAGTATATTAACTATGCATAATTAGACCTGAAAAAAAAAAAAATAAAAAAGATTTGAGATGAAGGGAATGAATGACTGGGTATATTAATTTGGAACTTTCAGGAAATGATCAGGGAGGTGATCAAAAAGGGAATATTTGCTCGTTACCACTACTACTACTGCTTCCACTACTACTACCAGACTACTCAATTTATAATATTGAGGGTAAATTTGAACAAAATCAAAAGACGCTATGTGTATGCACATTGTCAAAGAGCGTATCTCAAGAATTGATTTGGTTATTAAGTTGGAGCTTTCAGAGAAGGCTAAATGGGGAAAATCATTAAAAGGGACCAAAAGGCAATATGTGCACGCTACTACTAATACTTCTATCATTGCTACATTTACTACTACTACTACTGCTACTTCAACTACTATTTCTATTGGAACTACTTGTAAAGGCAGTACGTTAATACTGCTGCTGCTACTATTACTACCGCTATTACTATTAATACTTGTAGGGGAAAGTTGAACCGAATAAAGACATACTATGTGCATATTACACAGTAATAACTAAATATGTTTCTAGTCTGAGGGAGGCTGTCAAGCGGGATGGATATTTTTCAGTGCTCCAGTTGAATATCCAGGGTCTTTGTTCTTCAATTGACCATCTAAAACAGATTGTTTCTGATGGGCTACCTGACGTTGTTGGTTTATGCGAGACTTTTTTTAGATTCTAAAAATGATACGCTTTTGGATTTGCAAGGTTATAAAATGGAACGACTGAATCGACAAAAGATGGCCAAGGGCGGTCTTGCTTTGTATATTTCTAATAATCTCCCATATTCTCTTAGAATGGATTTATGAAGAAATATCGAAGGTGTCTTTGAGTCACTTTTCGTAGATATTAAATATGGAGGTAAGGATTTAATTGTTGGTATTATTTATCGATCTCCTAGTTGCTCTATTCCACTGTTTCTACACACCCTTAATGATATATTGGATACCATCCTCAAACAGTCGACTGACCTAGTTATTATGGGAGATTTTAATATAAGCTTGATGGACTTGATCTTCTGTATCTTTGGATTTTCTGTCATCGATACTTGCCGCATGTACTTTACCTTCTGTTTGCATCCCATCTCACACAACTGAGATTACATCATATCTGATTGTCAATATTTCTGGACGGCTACCGTGATCCAAAATTATGTTTTAGTGAGTGACATTTCTGATCATTTCCCTGTTTACTCTACATACTGTTTTGATAAACTGACTATTGAGAGGACTTGTGAGTCTGGTAAGGGGCCTTTTAGGTTTGGTGAAGTGGAATTGATGCTTCTTAGGTCAAGATTGGCAGAAATTTCTTGGGGTGGTTTTGAGAGTGATTCTAATTTTTGTAATTTATTTGATACTTTTTATGAGTCTATTAAAGACGTTGTTCTTGATGTTTGCTCTGCTTTACCTTCTAATCGTAAGTCTAAGAATGCTTTTCCTCTAAATCCTTGGATGACCCCTGGTCTCCTTAGGAGTTGTAGGAGAAAAAATAATCTCTGGAGGGCCTTTAAGTCTGCTAGCCCTTCAATGAAAGCTATTTGCTTTCAGCAATTTAAAATTTGTAGGAATATTTATAATTCTGTGTGTAAAAAGGCCAAGTCCCAGTACTATTTTAATTTTTTTCAGCTTGCGGTAAAGACATTCGAAAAACTTGGCAGTTAATACGTTCTGTCATTAGGCCCTCTTTTCAGTCTCCATCAACCCCTTCTTTTTTGGATCTCGATGGCAAAATCATCGAAGGTGAACTGAATGTTCAAGATGCATTTACCTCATATTTTGCGAATATTGGTGAAAGGACCGCTTCGGCTGTTAGTTCTTCTCCTTCAGGATCCAACTTCAGGTCTTATCTTGGGCCACCTTATATGAAGTCAATGTTTTTGGAACCAGCGACAGAGAAAGAAATAACTAAAATTGTTATGGGATTGAAAAATTGTTCGTCGTCTGGCCCTGATAATATTCCTACTAAAGTAATTAAGTTCATACTTCCTTCCATTATTTATCCCTTAACAGAACTTATTAACCTCTCCTTTCAGCATGGTATTTTCCCGAGCAGTCTCAAGCGTGCTCGAGTCATCATATTATATAAGGGGGGGGGGCACGAAATGGTCCAGCCAACTATCGGTCAATTTCTTTGTTGTCTGTGTTTAGCAAAATATTTGAGAAGGCGATGCTTTCTCGTCTTAATAATTTTCTTACTTCTAAAGATTTTTTTTCACGATTTTCAATTTGGTTTTCGAGCAAATCATTCGACTGAGCATGCTTGTGCAGTTTTACTGAATTATGTTCACTCTGCCCTAGATTCCCTTTTGATTCCTGCTGCTTTGTTTCTGGATGTTCGTAAAACCTTTGATTCTTTAAGCCCCCCAGGGTTCTTCTGTTTAAACTTTCTCATTTTGGCGTAAGAGGTTGTGCGTTTTATTGGTTCAAGTCTTTCATGTCTGGTAGAATAATTTCTGTTGATCCACTTTTTCGCTCACCATCAAGTGTTGACCAAGGGGTCCCTCAAGGGTCAGTTTTAGGGCTGGCACTGTTTTTAATTTATATAAATGACCTAATTTTTGCAGTTAGAAATAAAAATCCTCTTTATTGCTGTCGTCTATGTCATCCAACATTCTCCCGTACCCATAACCATAGTTTGCATGCCTCGGATTCCCTTGTTACTTTTGCCGATGATACCACCCTTATTACTTCTGGGAGAACAGAGGATGAGGTTCTTACAAAGTTAGTGGACCTCTTCGAGAAAGTTTCAATATGGTTTGATGCTAGCTCTCTTGCCTTAAATGTTTCTAAAACTAGTTTTTTTTTAGTTTTTTCTCGTATATCCCAGGCTTGTCCTCAATTATCTGAAATTCATATATCCAAAGGCTTTATTAGTAGACCAAAGGATGGCCATGTCCGTTTCCTAGCTCTCCTCCTAGATGAAAATTTAACTTTTAAACACCATATTGATTTGATTAAAATGAAGGTATGCAGAAACATCGGTATTCTAAGAAAACTAAAACGTATCTTTCCAGGACCAATTCTAAGAATCCTATTTCATAGCTTAATTCATTCTCTTTTTCCTATTGTTCAGTCATGTGGATGTCTACTTTCCCTTCTTTTCTCAAACCGCTTTCGAATACTTATGATAAAGCTATAAATCTTATCCAGGATGTAAATCGTTTGGCAGCTAAACCGTTACTTGATATAAAAAAACTTTATATTCTTTCCTGTGCGTCTTTCGCTTTTCTTCAGCTCCATGGTGATATTCCTAGGTCCCTTAGATTTACGTCTTCTTTTGTATCTGATCGGTCAAATTATCAACTCCGTAGTTCCCTAAATATCCAAATTCCCCATACACCAGCAATAAGATCCGATTTTAATCCTCTTGTTGCGTGTCATTTGACATGGAACACCCTTCCCGATTCGGCTTGAGAATGCCACTCGTTTGGCACCTTCAAAAGACTAGTAAAAAACATTTGTTTTTATGTGATTAATTTTCTGTACTTTTGCCTGCTGCTAATAGTTTTTTTTTTCATTTAATTGTTTTTTTTTTGTTTTTTTTTTTTTTTTTTTTTTTAAAGATGTTTTTATTCACTTTAGTTTGATAAATTTTATTTAGTGAACTCTCCTTTTTTTATAGATGTTGTGATTCACTGTAGTTTTATAAAGCTTATATAGTGAACTCTCCTCTCTTTTTTCTTTTTTTTTCTTTTTTTTTTATTAAGCAAATGCTTTACATGTTAAAAGTTCAAATGCTTATGTTTATATGTTTAAATATTAATGTTATGTTTATATTGTTTAAATCTTAAGCGTTTAAATGTTTGATGTTTATTTGATCTTTTCATAATCCCACTCCCACAGGCCATGGAGCCTTTGTGGGGATTTGTAGATTGTTATGTAATTATTTTACTGGTATATGGAAAATAAATCTATCTATCTATCTATCTATCTATATAGATTGCTAATTGATTATGCATTATTGATCACACATTATACATTATTAATAAAATCAGATTTATTTTAACCGTGGATGTTCTTATTTCTGAAAACTAAAACCCAACTTTATTCAAAAATCAAATATTATTCATAAAATCAGATGTATTTTAAACGTGGATGTTCTTATTTCTGAAAACTAAAACCCAGCTTTATTCAAAAATCAAATAGCAATCATAAAATCAGATGTATTTTCAACATGGATATTCTTGTTTCTGAAAACTAAAATCCAACTATATTAAAAAAGATCAAATGTTATTATTAAAATCAGATGTATTTTAAACGTGGATGTTCTTATTTCTGAAAACTAAACCCAACTTTATTAACATATCAAATATTATTAATAAAATCAGATTTTTTTATACGTGGATGTTCTTATTTCTCAAATCATAACCCAACTCTATTAAAAAACCAAATATTGTTAATAAAATTAGATTTGTTTTAAACTTGGATGTTCTTATTTCTAAAAACTAAAACCCAACTTTATTAAAAAATCAAATATTATGAATAAAATCAAATGTATTTCAAACGTGGATGTTCTTATTTCGGCTAACTAAAATCCAACTTTATTAAAAAATCAAATATTATTAATAAAATCAGATGGATTTCAAACGTGAATGTTCTTATTTCTGCTAACTAAAATCCAACTTTATTAAAAAATCAAATATTATTAATAAAATCAGATATATTTTAAACCTGGATGTTCTTAAATCTAAAAACTAAAACCCAACTTTATTACAAAATCAGATATTATTAATAAAATCAGATATATTTTAAACGATGATATTCTTATAACTAAAACCCAACTTTCTTAAAAAACATAAAATATTATTAATAAAATCAGATTTATTTTAAACGTGGATGTTCTTATCTCTGAAAACTAAATCCAACTTTATTAAAAAAAATCGAATATTATTAATAAAATCAGATGTATTTTAAACGTTCTTATTTTTGAAATTAAAAACCCAACTTTGTTAAATTATCAAATATTATTAATAAAATCAGATGTATTTTAAACGTGGATGTTCTTATTTCTGACAACTAAAACCCAACTTTATTAAAAAATCGAATATTTTAATAAAATTACGTGTATTTTAAACGTGGATGTTCTTATTTCTGCTAACTAAAATCCAACTTTATTAAAAAAAAAAGAATTTATTAATAAAATCAGATGTATTTTAAACGTGGATGTTCTTATTTCGGAAAACTAAAACCCAACTTTGTTTTTAAAAAATCCAATATTATTAATAAAATCAGATGTATTTTAAATTAGGGTGTTCTTAATTCTGAAAACTGAAACCCAACTTTATTAAAAAATCAAATATTATTAATAAAATCAGATGAACGTTGATGTTCTTATTTCTTGAAACTAAAACCCAACTTTATTAAAAAATCAAATATTGTTAATAAAATCAGATGTATTTTAAACGTGGATGTTATAATATCTATTCTAAGTGATGATATGACAGCCCTATGAGGGAAATGAAAGAATAATGTCTTTTGAAAAGTATTGCTTAGTATTAGGGTATGCATAAAGTCAAAATTAATAAAGTAATATCTATTCTAAGTGATTTTATGACAGCGCTAAGACGGGAATGATAGAATAATGTCTTTTGAAAAGTATTTGCCTAGTATTGGGGTATGCATAAAGTCTAAATTAACCAAGTAATATCTATTCTAAGTGATGATATAACAGCCCTGTGAGGGAAATTATAGAATAATGTCTTTTGAAAAGTAATGCTTAATATTGAGGTATGCATAAAGTCGAAATTAATAATAGAGTACAATTGGAACAGGCTCTTAGTGTCTATGAACAACCATAGAGTAGATTTGATGTAGCCGCATAAATAAAAAAATGAAAAAAAGGAACTATTTTCCAAGTCCAAAATATTCCAAGTCAGAAAAAAAAGTGCTACTACAAACACTATTTTTCTAATAGTAAAAGTCACGACCAACATATCTATATCATTCTCGTTTTGTATTTCTAAAATATTAAATGTGATTTTTTTTTTGTTTAAGTGTATTTCATGTTATTCTAAGACATGTAAAAAAAAGTTGAAAAAAATTTCCATGTTTAAAATAATAAAAATAAAAGTAAAAAAAGGTTACAAAAATAAACTTCAAAATAAAGTATAAGACAATGGGGTGGGGAAGTTGGGGAGGGGTATTGGGGCTCTTGGAGGTTGGTGCATGGACGACTAATTGCTGCCGTGTCATTGCCTAAAATGTATACGGCTTTATTAGTTTCGACTTTATATATATTCCCAATACTACACAATAGTTTATATTAATTGCCCTCCTCACTTGGTACTTTTGTATTATGCCGACCACAGCCAAGAAGAATAATTATTCTCAAGACATCCCTCCAAAATAAAAACAATATGTATCTTTTAATGTCACTACTCCCTCAGATTTACCCTTAGTTGATAAGCAATTAATATTTAAGTTGATAAGCAATTAATATTTTAAGACTCAATCTATAATCTGGCACTCTAATTCTAACGCCTCGCTCTCTAAAGTAGGTCAAATTCCTTCTCTTGGTGTTCTGGCTGGAGTCCAATTGTCTTCCCCCTCTGGATAGCCGGGGGGAGGCCCCCTGGATACAATACCCTCCCACTGCTGTAATTGTTATATTATTTTTGGACTATTGGTATTAAAATGAGTATCTCATAATTTCAGTTGAATGTGTTTGCGGAAGAGATAATGTCATGGAAGGTGGCGAGTTACTCTCCGTCATGTTTGACTTTTAAATTGGAACTAGAACTATACATTTCCAATAAAATGAGCTTCTTCTAAAGTTCACATGAGCATAAAAACCTTATATGCCCCTGATGCATGGATTACAACCCTTAATCCCAGACTCTTGAGAATTCTGTCAACACCAAAGGCCTTGTTATATGATCTTTGGACTATTTTTGAACAAATAGCTATCTAAAAATGTCTATTGGATGCATCTGGAGAAAATACAACGTGGGGGGTGGCTGCCCCCCCAATCACTTTGACTCTTAGAAAGATCACTTGAACATCTGATTTACAATATAATGAGCCCCCTCCGGAGTCTATACGACCACCCTTTCCATAAAAAACATTATATGTCCCCCGGGATATAACTTACAACCCTTGCGCTGAGGGTTGCGGTGGGTTGGGGTGTCATCCTCAAAGACATAATCTCCAGACCTTTCAACTACCTTGAACAGAATGGCTATCTCAAAATTTTGATTAGATGTGTTTCGGGAATTGATGTGGGGCTTGTCGCCCTCTAATCACTTTTGACTATTAAAAAGGTCACTAGCCCTTTCAATTTCCAAAATGGCTATCTCAAAATTTTTATTATATGTGTTTTCGGAATTGAGGTGAGGCTTGCTGCCCTCGAATCACTTTTTTCCAAGCTTCTACGACAACAAATGGTCATCTCAAAATTTTAATCAGATTTCGGGAAAATACAAGGTATGGGGAGGGAGTATCTGCCCTCCGATCACTTCGAATATTAAAAAGGGCACTATAATTTCTGAATACCAATCCAATGAAACCCCTCCTAAGTTTATACGACCACCCTTTCTATAAAAACCTATAAAGCCCCAAGGCATAACTTACAACCCTTTCTCTGAAGGCATTAGGGGGTTGTCATACTCATAGACATAGTCTTTGGACCTTTAAATTACGCTGACCAAAATGGCTATCTCAAAGTTTTGATTTGATGTGTTTGGGGAAATGATGGGCGTGGGAGGGGGTTTGGTTGCCCTCCGATCCCTTCTATTAAAAAGAGTACTAGCCCTTTGAATTTCCAATCGAATAAGCCCTTTTCGAAGTTTCTACAACAAGTCCTTCGATGCGAAGGGCCCTGGTCTAAAAAAGAAAAAGAACAATACCTTGTGCCCACATCGCTCTATACTTAGGCAGCGCTTTTGTGCTGACTATGATTTCTGTTTGTTTTGGCTTTCGTTTATTTCTCGATATTGATTTGTGGTAGTTTTACGTTTGGTAGATTTTTTATTTCTCTTTTTGCTCATTTTTGGTTTCTAATATTTACTAATCACATCTAAATTTATAATACATCTTTACTAATATTAATTTTTTTTAAACACTTTCCGAAAAACAAATTTTGCCAGCAGAAAAAAAGTCATATAATATTTAAAACAAAAAACGACCAGAAATTATAGTTAAAGAATAAAACGATAAATAACAGTTCAAATAGGGATAAATCATTTAATCAGACAGTGAAAAAAAAACAATAAAAAAAAGGAATTTTCGATCGCATATGCAGTGACCGTCATCAGCAGAAATACTCAGTATATCTACTGATGACGGTCACTGTGATCGAATGTAATCGAAAAATCCAGTATTTTTGTGGTTGTTTCTTGACTGTCTAATAAAATGATTTATCCGTATTTGAACTGTTATTTATCGTCATGGAAAGAAATCGTGGCTCTCAAAAATACCTAAAAATAAAAGAAGCCCAAAACGAACAGAAATTAAAATTAATGATCCTATCAAACATAAAAATTACACATACTGATATTGAAAAAAAAATTCTTAAAACCAGTTAAAATTAAACTGAATATTCTAGTCAAACTCAAAACAAAGTTTTGCTACTGCAAAGTAGTAGGTTTTAGGAGTTTAGATACTGCCCCATTCCCTCTCCTCTTACCGTAAAAGTTCTGAAGCTTTATTTTGCGTTTTGTTCGAAACTTTTTTTTGTCTTTTCAAGAGTGCACTTTGTTTTTCAAAACGTTGATGAGAAATAATACATCACTATAATAATCAAGGTGATTGGAAAGAATTAATGAAAATAAACTGAATATTTAATATATAATTATATTAATTCCCGGATACTCGGCAATTCAAGATTTTTTTTCACTTTATTTTTTTTTTCAAAATTATAAAGATAATTAAAATGTGTACAGTAGAATTATTTTTTTCAACCCCCAAGGCATAGATATTTAATATTTCAATGATCTTGAACAAAATGACAATTTCGAAATTTTCATCCGAGGCATTTTGGGAGAAAAGGCATGGGGGGCTGGTTGCCCTCTTACAACTTATGACTCTTTAAAAGGACACTAAAAGTACTGATGCCTAATCAAATGAGCCCACTCTGAAGTTTGTTAAGCCGTCCTGGCTAAGTAGACGTGCGCTGGGTTGAGAATACTTTGTCCCAAGGGGCACGGGTTCGATCCCTGGCGTGGCTAGTTATTTGGGTTTGAGACGCGGGTCAGTGGTGTGACTCTGTTTAACTTAACCAGAGTTGACCCAGCTCTAAATGGGTACCTGGAAAAATCTGGTAAAGGTAAGCAGGAAGGGTGTGCGAAAGCAGAGGATTGCTGGCCCCTATCCCTCCATTGCACTTCCTGGCTGAAGGGCCAAGAAACTGAGATCGGCACCGCCGTTTTGGACCTTAAGGATCTAGTGCTGTCATACTTACTTACTTTTTTTACTGTGAAGTTTGTACGACCATCCATTCCAGATGAAGTGCCTCTGGTAAAAAAAGATAATAATAAATATTTATACATTGAAGCCTTGTGGCTCTTTACTATAGTCAACTCTATAACGTTGCCCCTGAAAATACTACCTAGGTAAGTGAAGCTGTTCACTTGATCGATCTTCTCGTTACCCAACGTCACCTCTTCACCTACACTTATTTGCAGTCTTAGCGACTTATCTTCTTAACATTAATTTTTAGACCTATTTTTTCGCTCCTGAACTCTCAAAACCCCCAAAAATACTTCATTTTGCTAAAATCTTTGTGTAGGATGCTCATATCATCAGCCTATTCTAAGTCTAGGAGAGTTTTACTTCCCCATTTGACTCTGTACTTTCCCATTGATTTTGCTGTGCTCCCTGACACAAAGTCCATCAAAATGATCCGTGTAGATTACTCAATATTAATATTAAACAAAATAACGCTAACAATGGAAAGGTAAAAAAGCATGTATAACCAAAGATAGCAACATCTAGCAAAATTAGGACGCATCGTGAAATGGGATCATTTATCAATTGAATAATGAAATTATCAATGGTGACTATATACTCAGTGGTGTTACAATTAAGAGAAATAAAAGTAGATCGTCAATATCATTCTCGAATAAACCCCCCCTTACGTTTGAAAGTTGTTGACAAATGAACAAGAAAAATGTATAAAAATATTTTCATTCGGGGATTTTAGACGAGCTACCTGTTTTCGTTAAGCTGAGATATTTATAGGAAATCTAGATCAACAAAGCCAATGTGATAGAAATCTTCATAAAAAGATAAAATTAAAGTTTTGTCAAAACGGTAAAAAGAGTAATTTCAAAATAAAGGCGTGTCACTTATTTTCGGTATCAAAACAATGCGGAATTAGAACTTTATCTAAATATTGTAGTTTTGATCAAAAATACTGCGTAGAAAGACATTTACGACATCAAGGGGCGGCGCACTTAGTTCATAGGCTTGCAGTGGATGCAAGGGGGCACAAACACAAAAATGGATGTCGAAACTGTTCGTGGTAGATAATGTAAATAGGGAACGACTCCGCTAATAGTAACCGACATCACAAAAAAAAAGTTTTGATGACAATTTATAGATCAAAGAATCGACTTTTTATGGTGATTTCAAGCATATAAAACTCGTTAAAACTTCTTTAAAATTACCACCAAAGTCACAAGCCTGAGGAGATTTACCTAATTTTCGGAAAAGGAGGGGGGGACCAAAGAAGGTGCATGATCTTATGAAAACTACGGCGTGAGCTTTAGTGTGCCTGAATACCCTTTCGGCAGAGGGGAATTCAAACCCCCATCTACAAAAATAGGAAATTTTGTATTCTTCTCAGAAGGATGATCACGAGTGCGTGTCTATTTACTTGTTTGTTTGTTGTTGTTTTATCCAGGGTGCCCGTATTGAAACAATGGTCCTGGAGTCAGAGGCAACGCTATAGCGTTGCCTATAGTTAGACACATAAGGCTCCAATGTTCTGTTTTTTTCCAGAGGCACTTCATATGGAAGGGGTGATCGTATAAACTTCGGAGGGGGTTCATTCGATTGTAAATTAGAAATTATAGTACCCTTTTAAGAGTCAGAAGTGACCGGAGGGCAACTAGCCCCCCCCCCCCCCACGCCCTCGCCCTTTTTACCCAAAATGCATCTGATATAAATTTTAAGATAGCCATTTTGTTAAAAATAGTTCAAAGATCAGATATCAAAAAACTCTGAAGTCGACACAACACCCCAGAGCCCGGGGACAGGCGTTGTAAGCTATGCCCTGGGGGGCATGTATGTAAGTTATCCCTGGGGGTTCTTACGGAAGGGGTGCTCTTATAAGCTTCAGAAGGGGCTCATTTGATTGGAAATTGAAAGTTCTAGTTCACTTTTTTAGAGTCGAAATAGATCGGAGGGCAACTACCCTCCCCCCATGCCCTTTTTTCAGCACAAACACCCGATAAAAATTTCTAGATAGCCATTTTGTTAAAAAATAGTCCAAATATCAGATAGCAAAAACTCCAGGGCTGACACAACCCTCCAGAGCCGTGGGGCAGGTGTTGTAAGTTATGCCCCAGAGCAAATAAAGTGTTTATAGAACGGGTGGTCGTATAAACTTCAGAGACGGCTCATTTGATTAAAATTTGGAAGTTTTAGTTCCTTTCTTAAGAGTCACAAGTGATCAGAGGGCATCTACCCGCCCCCCACTCTCTTTTCCCCAAATACATCCGACCAAAATTTTGAGGTAACCGTTTTGTTCGAAATAGTCCAGCGATCAGATAACAAAACCTTCGGGGTCCAGAAGGGGAAGGGTTGTAACTTATGCCCTGGGGGTATATAAGGTTTTTACGTAAAAGGTGGTCGTATAAACTTCGAAGGGGACTCAAATGATTAGAAATTGAAAGTTTCAGTTCCCTTTTTAAGATTCAAAAGTTATCGGACGACAACTAGCCCCCCCCCCCCCTCGCGCCCTTTTCCCCCAAATGCGTCTGATAAAAATTTAGAGATAGTCATTTTGTTTAAAATAGACCAAAGATCATAAAACAAAAACTCCAAGGGTTATACAACCCCCAGAACCTGGGGGCAAGTGTTTTAAATTATACCCGGGGGAAAATAAGTTCTTATGGAAGGGGTGGTCACATAAACTTCAGAGGGGAATCATTTGATTGGAAATTGAAAGTTCTAATTGCCTTTTTAACAGCCAAAAAGAACTGGAGGGTAACTAGCCCCCCGCCCTCTTCTCCCCAAATTTTAAGTTTAATATGGCCTTTACTTTTCTTTGACAAACTTCTTTTTCGGAAAATCAATGAAAATTTCAATGAAATCAATGAAATCAATGAAAAACAATGAAAATCAAAGGTTCTAGTGCCCTTTTTAAGTAAAAAAAAAGATCGTACCACCTCAAAGTGTGATGTTTTCTGGCATTGTGCTGTGAAAAACTTCAATTTTGGCCCGAAGGGTACCAAAAAGCCATTGAATGAAAATTCTGAGATAGCAATCGATTGAAAATTATCGAAAACTACGCACTGAGTTCTCCAGTCTCAGAGGCAATAGTGCTGCGCGGTGGCGCATTTGTTCCTAGAGCGGCCCATAATCCATACAAAATAATCGGTTAACATAGACACTTCTTTTAAATCTTCATATAAGTAAGCTGATCCATTTGAACTTTGATAAAATTATAAAGAGTAGTGTCCAATTGTGACTCATCCATTATGGAGGAATAGCTGTGGATCTTTGCGTTGGTGGGGGGGGGGGAGGTGTGCCTAAAGCTTCAAAAAGTGCGTTTTATACCTAAAATACTTAAATCTCCTTGATCCTTAACATAAATATAGAAAGAAGCTTTTGATTTTTTTAGGGAAAGGGGTAGGAATCAACCTATAAAACCCCCTTGGCTCCTGTAATAATTTTGGATTATGCCTGTAATGTGGGTGCTTTGGGGTGATATTGCCCCTCTTATTGCAGACAGTATTTTTCTGTGTACCATAAGGTTGCATTCACATGTCTTCAGGTGCAAAACTTGTAGAGGGGTGAAGAAGGGAGCACCATGAGTGCGAGGAATTTTTTTGGGGATGAGAAGTACTGCCAGGAGCTTTGTTTTCACAAAGCTCCTTGCCCCTTGGCGCTCTGCTAGCACCCAAGGGAAGCACCTCTATAAAACAATTTTTTTCGAAGAACTTGCCTTGAAAACCATGAATGTGATGACCTTACAATTAATTTTGATATTTCGAACCTCCCTAGTAATAACTACTTGTAGGGGTGTATTTTTTCAGGGATGATTATCAATCTCAAAGCAGTATTATACGAATATTAAACTTTAATGTAAATAGCAGGGACTGAAGGAGCCAGTACTACCATCCCTTGTAATAAAGAGAACCTTGGACCAAACCACTCGTAGTAACAAACTGTAAGTAAAGAGTGATCCTTGTAAATAGAAACAAGACTCTAAAAACTGAAGTTTCACAACAACAAACTAGATACAACAACTAACAACAACAAAATAGATTATTCACACCGACTCTATCTATGCAAAATGTGTTAATTTCAAAATTGCTCATTATTGTTATTAGCTCGCTAGCTAAATTTTGATTTAAAGAGTTGGACTTGAGTGGGAAAGGTTGGTAGCACTCCTTACCTTTGGGGTAACCTTAATTATGCTATTATAAACAAACAAAACTAAATAAAAAAAAGTTTTTTTTTCCAAATGAAAGTAAAGAGGGGCATTAAAACACAAGACGAACCGAAATTTGTCTGTATATGAGGGTTTCTTTTCCCTTCTCAACCTTCGCTCTATACGCTGAAGCTTGGCTGCTGTCAAAGTTC
The DNA here is from genome assembly GCF_049724085.1 of Artemia sp. Qi Xiang Cuo. Lineage (NCBI taxonomy): Eukaryota > Metazoa > Arthropoda > Branchiopoda > Anostraca > Artemiidae > Artemia > Artemia sp. Qi Xiang Cuo. Next base: position 62,375,419 of record NC_142797.1, on the reverse strand, counting down.
TTTAAGTACAGAACGACTTTTCAGACAAAAAGACCCATTGTATTGAAACAAGAATTATTCTTAGAGCACTATCAAACTTTAGCGTAATGAATAAGGGGCTGAGGAGGGGGCACCCCCTCCTCATATACTTAATAATTTCTGTTAATTTTTATATTTTAACGTTACTCTGAATTTTATATAAGAAAACTTTTATTTTAATAGGAGGACATGAGCAAAAAAAAGACAAACAGCCCCATGATTATCCACTTTCATTCTAGAAATTATAATTTTTGTCAATATCTTTTAATATTAAAGCAGTTTAACGCGCTTGAAGGCAGCATGAAAAATGTCAGACTTAGAGAAAAAAGGTGCAGAGGATAAAAATCTTATTTAATCTTATTTAGAAAAACAACTAGAAATAAATTAGCCATTTTTCTTTTGGCATCGTTAAGCAAAAGTTAAACCTTAGTGGGAAAAGTCCTAGTGGAAAGGGTGGTACGCACCCCCCCCCCCCCACACACACTAAGAACAATCCTGGAAATTGTATTAAAACAAACAGAAGTAATCTTTAAAGCTTTTTTTCAAACGAAAGCAATGAGCGACATTACAACTTAAAACGAGCAGCGTTCATCTTGTGTATTAAGGGAATACCGCTCCCTTGTCCCCTTTTTATGCTGAAGTTTCACAATTATGATCCCCAATATTTCAAGAGCGAATGCTCAAACACAAGAAGAAAGAAAAAGAAAATATTTAACTTTTAACCTCGAGGATGGAAGTGCCTATTATTCTATTCTCATTTGTACTTGCAATTACCAAATGGGTTTATTGGTTGCATTCTAAATCTTTAAGATCCTTTCAATTAAGCAATCGTAAAACATTAGCTAGAAAAGGGGAGCGTTGAGGGAGGCGGCAGCCCCCCTCGTATAATGGATTATTGTTATGTCTTTTTTTTAGTTTTAATATCGCTCTTTCTTTTTCTTAATCTGGTCTTATTATTTAATATATGATTAGATATGTTGCATATAAATGATGCGTGTAGCCCTAGGGGTAAGGACACTAATTACGCTGATAGACCATTTAAAACAAATCATACATGGGTACAGTTTATCAAACAGTTTGTGGCAACGAACTGTATGTAAGGAGCTAGTCGTGCTAATAGTAACCGAAATTGTAAGTAAAGTAGCTTTGATAGCAATATACACATCAAAAGAATTGGCTTCTTATGGTAATTAAATGAAAAAACAAGTTTTTTTAACTGAAAGTAAGGAGCGACATTAAAATTTCAAACGAACAGAAATTATTCCGTATATGAACTAGGATATCCGCTCCGCAAAATCCCACTCTGTACGCTAAAGTTAGGTTCTTTGTCACAACTCTACTTTATTAAAAAATAAAAAACTTTATTATCCAGAGTAAGGCACTGAAGAAGGGACACCTGTTATCCTGTATCAAATAATTTCTGTTCGTTTTAAGTTTTAGTATCACTCCTTACTTTCAGTTAAAAAAAAATTTTTTTTTTTATTTAATACCTGATAGTTTTTTTAATTATGCTGGGAAATCTGGCACTTTCTTCATAGCAATGTCCCTTCTCTCATGAAAACTTCCTCCGTGAAAAGATACTCCCATGAAACTCTCAACCCCCCCCCCCTCACTACCAGAAAGAATCCCCTTGAAAATGTCTGTATACTAAGTATGGATTCTAGGAGCTTATGTTCCTTCCTATGATATTCCAGGAACTTATGTTCCCTTCCATGCTATTTTAGGAGGTTATGTTCTTTACTATGCTATTATAGGAGTTTATGTTCCCTCCTATGCTATTCTAGGAGTTTATGTTCCTTCCTATGCTATTCTACGGGTTTATGTTCCTTTCTGTGCTATTCCAGCAGCTTATGTTCCTTCCTATGCTATTCTAGGAGCTTATGTTCCTTCCTATGCTATTCTAGGATCTTATGTTCCTTCCTGTGCTATTTGGGGAGATTACATTCCTTGGCACCTTTTCAGAGCATGTACTTATGGATACCTTTCCAAGCAACGTGATTAAACACGCTTTTACAATCAGAATTGTTTGATTGACATTTGCAAAAAGGGATAAGGAATTCGCAAATTGGACTCTATGAACGATATTTCTTAATGTTTGAATAATAGGAGTGTGATTGATTCTAATTAGTGATTGGATAATTTTTTAACAAGAAATCTCTGAATAAAATATTTTTGGAGGGAAGGGAGCGAAGTGTCTTAGAGTACTTATAATGGTGTTATTTTGGGAGATTACGTTCCTTGGCAACTTTCCAGAGCATGTACTTATGGATTCTAGCCGACTATGTTCCTTCCTGTGCTATTTGGGGAGATTACGTTCCTTGACACCTTTTCAGGACATGTACTTATGGATTTGGGTGGATTAAAGCGTCTTTCCAGAGCATGTACCTATGGATGTGGATGGATCATGTTCCTTCCTATGCTATTCTAAGGGTTTATGTTCCTTCCTATGCTATTCTATGGCCTTATGTTCCTTCCTGTGTTATTCTATGGGACCTCTACACGTGATTAAACGCGTTTTGCTTGCCTTTCATTGGTGCCTTTCCAAGCGAGCAGGGATTCCCCTCCGGTTCCTACACACTGCAAAAAGAAAGATATTTATTATAAATTTGGAACAATTGTCACATTCAGCATGGCGTGTGTTATTTTTTTTGGGGGGGGGCAATTGACGTTTTTTCTGATTGGAACAATATCAATCTTTGGAAATGGTTAACGATAACAAACATGTTTTCAACCAGATGGGTTTTTGAAAGCACATTCAGCATGGCGCACGCTATTTTTTTTTATTTTTTTTAGGCAATTGACATTTTTGTCTGATAACAGGTACCATTCATTATAATCATAGCTCTAAAAAAAGGAGGGATGGGAGCGGGGTGTCTTAGAGTACTTGATTCAAACTTTTACCTTGAGCATCGATGTTGTTAGCAGAATTTCAAAAGGATCATTTATGAGTGCTGGCGTATCTGATGAAATAATTTAGGTCGTATGATAAATTTAATTTATTTTTAATGCAGTAGTTTTTCAGTAAGGACACTCGGTATCCTAAAAGTGTTTGATTCAAACTTTTACCTTGAGCATCGATGTTGTTAGCAGAATTTCAAAATGATCGTTTATGAGTGCTGGCGTATCTGATGAAATAATATAGGTCGTATAATAAATTTTATTTATTTTTTTTAATGCGGAAGTTCTTCAGTAAGGAAACTTGATATCATAAAAGTGTTTGATTCAAACTTTTACCTTGAGAATCGATTTTGTTAGCAGAATTTCAAAAGGATCGTTTATGAGTGCTGGCGTATGTGATGAAATAATTTAGGTCGTATGATAAATTGAATTTATTTTTTTAATGCAGAAGTTTTTCAGTAAGGACACTCGATATCCTAAAAGTGTTTGATTCAAACTTTTACCTTGAGCATCGATGTTGTTAGCAGAATTTCAAAAGTATCGTTTATGAGTGCTGGCGTATCTGATGAAATAATTTAGGTCGTATGATAAATTTAATTTATTTTTTTGATGCAGTAGTTTTTTAGTAAGGACACTCGATATCCTAAAAGTGTTTTATTCAAACTTTTACCTTGAGAATCGATGTTGTTAGAAGAATTTCAAAAGGATCATTTATGAGTGCTGGCGTATCTGATGAAATAATTTAGGTCGTTATGATCAATTTAAGTTTTTTTTTTCATGCAGTAGTTTTTCAGTAAGGACACTCGATATGCTAAAAGTATTTGATTCAAACTTTTACCTTGAGAATCGATGTTGTAAGAAGAATTTCAAAAGGATCATTTATGAGAGCTGGCATATCTGATGAAATAATTTAGGTCGTATGATAAATTTAATTTTTTTTTTTTTATGCAGTAGTTTTTCAGTAAGGACACTCGATATCCTAAAAGTGTCTGATTCAAACTTTTACCTTAAGAATCGATGTTGATAGCAAAATTTCAAAGGGATCGTTTATGAGTGCTGGCGGATCTGATGAAATAATTTAGGTCGTATGATAAATTTAATTTATTTTTTTAATGCAGTAGTTTTTCAGTAAGGACACTCGATATCCTAAAAGTGTTTGATTCAAAATTTTACCTTGAGAATCGAAGTTGTTATTAGAATTTCAAAAGGATCGTTTATGAGTGCTGGCGTATCTGATGAAATAATTTAGGTCGTATGATAAATTTAATTTTTTTTTTTAATGCAGTAGTTTTTCAGTAAGGACACTCGATATGGTAAAAGTGTTTTATTCAAACTTTTACCTTGAGCATCGATTTTGTTAGAAGATTTTCAAAAGGATCGCTTATGAGTGATGGCGTATCTGATGAAATAATTTAGGTCGCATGACAAATTTAATTTATTTTTTTAATGCAATAGTTTTTCAGTAAGGACACTCGATATCTTAAAACTGTTTGATTCAAACTTTTACCTTGAGTATCGATTTTGTTAGCAGAATTTCAAAAGGATCGTTTATGAGTGCTGGCGTATGTGATGAAATAATTTAGGTCGTATGATAAATTTAATTTATTTTTTTTAATGCAGAAGTTCTTCAGTAAGGAAACTTGATATCCTAAAAGTGTTTTATTCAAACTTTTACCTTGAGAATCGATGTTGTTATAAGAATTTCAAAAGGATCGTTTATGAGTGCTGGCGTATCTGATGAAATAATTTAGGTCGTTATGATCAATTTAATTTTTTTTAATGCAGTAGTTTTTCAGTAAGGACACTCGATATCCTAAAAGTATTTGGTTCAAACTTTTACCTCGAGAATCGATGTTGTAAGAAGAATTTCAAAAGGATCGTTTATGAGAGCTGGCATATCTGATGAAATAATTTAGGTCGTATGATAAATTTAATTTATTTTTTTTAATGCAGTAGTTTTTCAGTAAGGACACTCGATATCCTAAAAGTGTTTGATTCAAACTATTACCTTGAGAATTGATGTTGTTAGAAGAATTTCAAAAGGATCGTTTATGAGTGCTGGCGTATCTTATGAAATAATCTAGGTCTTATGATAAATTTAATTTATTTTTTTTTAATGCAGTAGTTTTTCAGTAATGACACTCGATATCCTAAAAGTGTTTGATTCAAACTTTTACCTTGAGAATCAATGTTCACACACACACACAGAGACGACACACACACAGAGACGACACACGCACAGAGACGAAACACACAAAGAGACGACACACGCACAGAGACGATACACACACACAGACAACACACACACACAGACGAAACACACACACATAGCGACGACACACACACAGAGACAACACACACACTCAGAGACGACACACACACAGAGAGAAGACACACGCACAGAAACGACACACACACACAGAGACAACACACACACACAGACTACAAACACATAGCGACGACACACGCACAGAGACGACAAACACACAGTGACGACACACACACAGAGATGACACACACATAGAGACGACACACGCACAGACACGAAACACAAACAGAGTCATAGTGAGAGAGATATCCAAAAAGTTGGGTTGATCTAGGTTCACTTAGAGTGGCGCGCCACTCTAAATGAACCTAGGTCAACCCAACTTTTTGGATATCTCTCTCACTGTGACTCTGTTTGTGTCTCGTTTCTGTGCGTGTGTCGTCTCTATGTGTGTGTCATCTCTGTGGGTGTGTCGTCTCTGTTTTTGTGTCTTCTCTGTATGTTTTTCGTCTCTGTGTGCGTGTCGTCTCTGTGTGTGTGTTGTCTCTGTGTGTGTGTCGTCTGTGTGTCTGTGTTGTCTCTATGTGTGTGTCGTCTCTGTGTATGTGCGTGTCGTTTCTGTGTGTCTGTCCTCTCTGTGTGTGAGTCGTCTCTTTGTGTCTGTCGTCTCTGTGTGTTTATGTCTGTCGTCTCTGTGTGTTTGTCCTCTCTGTGTGTGAGTCGGCTCTATGTGTGTGTCATCTCTTTGCGTGTGTCGTCTCTTTGTATGTTTCGTATCTATGTGTGTCGTCTCTTTGTGTGTGTCGTCTCTGTGTGTTTGTCTTCTCTGTGTTTGTGTCGTCTCTATGTGTAAGTCGTCACTGTGTGTGTGTCGTCTCTGTGTGTGTGTCGTCTCTGTGTGTGTGTCGTCTCTGTGTGTGTGCTGTCTCTATGTGTGTGTGTCGTCTCTATGTGCGTTTAATATCTGCGTGTGTGTTGTCTCTGTGTGTGTGTTGTCTCTGTTTTTGTGTCGTCTCTGTATGTTTGTCGTCTCTGTGTGTGTGTCGACTCTGTGTATGTGTCGTCTCTGTGTGTGTCGTCTCTGTGTGTCTGTCGTCTTTGTGTCTGTGTTGTCTCTATGTGTGTGTAGTTTCTGTGTGTGTGTCGTTTCTGTGTGTTTGTCCTCTCAGTGTATGAGTCGTCGCTGTGTGTTTGTCTTCTGTGTGTGTGAGTCGTCTCTTTGTGTGTGTCGTCTCTGTGCGTGTGTCATCTCTTTGTGCGTTTCGTATCTGTGTGCGTGTCGTCTCTTTGTGTGTGTTGTCTCTGTGTGTTTTTCGTCTCTCTGTGTGTGTCGCCGCTCTATGTGTGTCGTGTCTTTGTGTGTGTTGTCTCTGTGTGTGTGTCGTCTCTGTGTGTGTGTGTCGTCTCTATGCATGTGTATTCTCTCTCTGTGTGTGTGTCGTCTCTGTGTGTTTGTCGTCTGTGTGTGTGTGTGTTCTCTGTGTGTGTGTGTCGTCTCTGTGCTAGTGTCTTCTCTCTGTGCGTGTGTCGTCGCTATGTGTGTGTGATCTCTGTGTATGTGTCGTCTCTGTGTGTGTCGTCTCTGTGCGTGTGTCTTCTCTCTGTGTGTGCGTCGTCTCTGTGTGTGTGTCGTCTCTGTGCCTGTGTCGTCGCTATTTGTGTGTGTCGTCTGTGTGTGTGTGTGTTGTCTCTGTGTGTGTGTGTCCTCTCTGTGCGTGTGTCTTCTCTGTGTGTGTGTGTGTGTCGCCTCTGTGTGTGTGTGCGGTTTATGTGTGTTTGTCCTCTCTGTGTGTGAGTCCTCTCTTTGTGTGTGTCGTCTCTGTGTGTGCGTCATCTCTGTGTGTGTCGTCTCTGTGTGTTTGTCGTCTCTGTCTGTGTGTTGTCTCTTTGCGTTTCTCTTCCCTGTTTGTGTGCGTCGTGTCTGTGTGTGTTTCGTATGTGTGCGTGTGTATGCGCTGTGTGTGTGCGTGTCGTCACTGTGTGTGTGCTGTCTCTGTGTGTGTGTCCTCTCTGTGTGTGTGTGTGTTCTCATTGTGTGTGTGTGACGTCTCTGTGTCTGTGTGTGTGTAGTCTCTGTGCGTGTGTCGTCTCTATTTGTGTGTGTTGTGTCTGTTTTTGTTTTTAGTCTCTGGGTGTGTTTCTAATCACTATTTGTGTTTACTCTCTGTGTGTACATCATCTCTGTGTGTATGTCGTCTCTGTGTCTGTGTGTGTGTGTGTCGTTTCTGTGCGTGTGTCTTCTCGCTGTTTTTTGTCGTCTCTGTGTGTGTGTCGTCTCTGTGCGTGTGTCGTCGCTTTGTGTGTGTCGTCTCTGGGTGTGTGTTGTCTCTGTGTGCGTGTTGTCTCTCTGCTTGTTGTCTTTGTGTCTGTGTCGTCTCTTTGCGTGTATCGTCTCTATGTGTGTTTCGTATCTGTGTGTTTGTCGTCTCTTTGTGTGTTTGTCATTTCTGTGTGTGTGTCCCGTCTCTCTGTGTGTGTTGTCTCTGTGTGTGTGTCATCTCTGTGTGTGTGTGTCTTCTCTATGTGTGTGTGTTGTCTCTGTGTGAGTGTTGTCTCTGTGCTTGTTGTCTTTGTGTGTGTGTCGTCTCTGTGCGTGTATCGTCTCTATGTGTGTTTCGTATCTCTGTGTGTGTCGTCTCTTTGTGTGTGTCGTCTCTATGTGTGTTTGTCTTTTCTGTGTGTGTGTCCAGTCTCTCTGTGTGTGTTGTCTCTGTGTGTGTGTCATCTCTGTGTGTGTGTCGTCTCTGTGCGTGTGTCTTCTCTGCGTGTGTGTGTGTCTGCCGTTTCTGTGTGTTTGTCCTCTCTGTGTGTGAGTCCTCTCTGTGCGTGTGTCGTCTCTGTGTGTGCGTCATCTCTTTGTGTGTCGTCTCTGTGTGTTTGTCGTGTCTGTGTGTGTGTCGTCTCTGTTCGTGTGTCTTCTCTCTGTGTGTGCGTCTTCTCTGTGTGTGTGTCTTCTCTGTGCGTGTGTCTTTTCTGTGTGTGTGCGTGTCGTCTCTGTGTGTGTGTTGTATCTGTGTGTGTGTCGTCTCTGTGCGTGTGTCTGTTCTCTCTGTGTGTGTGTGTCGTCTCTGAGTCTGTGTGCGTGTCGTCTCTGTGCGTGTGTCGTCTCTATGTGGGTGTGTTGTCTCTGTTTTTGTTTATAGTCTCTGTGTGTGTGTATCATCACTTTGTGTGTTTCCTCTCTGTGTGTACATCATCTCTGTGTGTGTGTCGTCTCTGTGTCTGTGTGTGTGTGTGTCGTTTCTGTGCGTGTGTCTTCTCGCTGTTTTTTGTCGTCTCTGTGTGTGTGTCGTCTCTGTGCGTGTGTCGTCGCTATGTGTGTGTCGTCTCTGGGTGTGTGTTGTCTCTGTGTGCGTGTTGTCTCTCTGCTTGTTGTCTTTGTGTGTGTGTCGTCTCTTTGCGTGTATCGTCTCTATGTGTGTTTCGTATCTGTGTGTTTGTCGTCTCTTTGTGTGTTTGTCATTTCTGTGTGTGTGTCCCGTCTCTCTGTGTGTGTTGTCTCTGTGTGTGTGTCGTCTCTGTGTGTGTGTGTATTCTCTGTGTGTGTGTTGTCTCTGTGTGCGTGTTGTCTCTGTGCTTGTTGTCTTTGTGTGTGTGTCGTCTCTGTGCGTGTATCTATTCTATGTGTGTTTCGTATCTGTGTGTTTGTCGTCTCTGTGTGTGTGTCATCTCTATGTGTGTTTGTCGTTTCTGTGTGTGTGTGTCCCGTCTTTCTGTGTGTGTCGTCTCTGTGCGTGTGTCTTCTCTCTGTGTGTGCGTCGTCTCTGTGTGTGTGTCGTCTCTGTGCGTGTGTCGTCGCTGTGTGTGTGCGTGTCGTCACTGTGTGTGTGTTGTCTCTGTGTGTGTGTAGTCTCTGTGCGTGTGTCTTTTCTCTCTGTGTGTTTGTGTCGTCTCTGAGTGTGTGTGCGTGTCGTCTCTGTGCGTGTGTCGTCGCTATTTGTGTGTGTTGTCTCTGTTTATGTTTATCGTCTCTGTGTGTGTGTATCATCACTATGTGTGTTTCCTCTCTGTGTGTACATCATCTCTGTGTGTGTGTCGTCTCTGTGTCTGTGTGTGTTTGTGTGTCGTTTCTGTGCGTGTGTCTTCTCTCTGTTTTTTGTCGTCTCTGTGTGTGTGTCGTATCTGTGCGTGTGTCGTCTCTATGTGTGTGTCGTGTCTGTGTGTGTGTTGTCTCTGTGTGCGTGTTGTCTCTGTGCTTGTTGTCTTTGTGTATGTGTCGTCTCTTTGCGTGTATCGTCTCTATGTGTGTTTCGTATCTGTGTGTTTGTCGTCTCTTTGTGTGTTTGTCATTTCTGTGTGTGTGTCCCGTCTCTCTGTGTGTGTTGTCTCTGTGTGTGTGTCATCTCTGTGTGTGTGTGTCTTCTGTGTGTGTGTTGTCTCTGTGTGTGTGTTGTCTCTGTGCTTGTTGTCTTTGTGTGTGTGTCGTCTCTGTGCGTGTATCTTTTCTATGTGTGTTTCGTATCTGTGTGTTTGTCGTCTCTTTGTGTGTGTCATCTCTATGTGTGTTTGTCGTTTCTGTGTGTGTGTCCCGTCTTTCTGTGTGTGTCGTCTCTGTGTGTGTGTCATCTCTGTGTGTGTGTCGTCTCTGTGTGTGTGTCGTATCTGTGTGTGAGTCATCTTTGTGTGTATATCGTCTCTGTGTGTGTGCGTCATCTCTGTGTGTGTGTGTCGTCTCTGTGTGTGTGTCGTCTCTGTATGTGTGTCATCTCTGTGTGTGTGTCTTCTCTGTGCGTGTGTCTTCTCTGTGTGTGTGTGTGTTTGTCGTCTCTGTGTGTGTGTCGTTGCTATGTGTGTGTGTAGTCGCTTTTTGAGTGTCGTGTGTGTGTGTGTGTTGTGTCTGTGTGTGTGTCGTCTCTGTGTGTGTGTGTCGTCTCTGTGCATGTGTCTTCTCTCTGTGTGTGTGTGTGTCGTCTCTGTGTGTTTGTCGGGTGTGTGTGTTTGTTGTCTCTGTGTGTGTGTCGTCTCTGTGCGTGTGTCGTCTCTCTGTGTGTGTTGTCTGTGTGTGTGTTGTCTCTGTGTGCGTGTCGTCTTTCTGTGTATGTCTTCTCTGTGTTTGTGTCATCTCTGTGTGTGTGTCGTCTCTGTGCGTGTGTCGTCGCTATGTGTGTGTGTCGTATCTGTGTGTGTGTTGTCTCTGTGTGTGTGTGTATTGTCTGTGTGTGTGTGTCGTCTCTATGTGGGTTTCGTATTTGTGTGTGTGTGTCATCTCTGTGTGTGTGTCGTCTCTCTGTGTGTGTGTGTGAACATCGATGCTCAAGGTAAAGGTTTGAATCAAACACTTTTAGCATATCGAGTGTCCTTACTGAAAAACTACTGCATTAAAAAAAAATTCAATTTATCATACGAGCTAAATTATTTCATCAGATACGCCAGCACTCATAAACGATCCTTTTGAAATTCTGCTAACAACATCGATGCTCAAGGCAAGAGTTTGAATCAAGTACTCTAAGACACCCCGCTCCCATCCCTCCTTGTTTTAGAGCTATGATCGCAATGAATGGTACCTGTTATCAGACAAAAATGCCAATTGCCAAAAAAAAACAAAAAAACGTCAATTGCCAAAAAAAAAAAAAAAAATAACACACGCCATGCTGAATGTGACAATTGTTCCAAATTTATAATAAATATCTTACTTTTCGCAGTGTGTAGGAACCGGAAGGGAATCCCCGCTCGCTTGGAAAGGTACCAATGAAAGGCAAGCAAAGCGTGTTTAATCACGTGTAGAGGTCCCATAGAATAACACAGGACGGAACATAAGGCCATAGAATAACATAGGAAGGAACATAAACCCTTAGAATAGCATAGGAAGGAACATAATCTATCCAAATCCATAGGTACATGCTCTGGAAAGACGCCATAATCCACCCAAATCCATAAGTACATGCACTGAAAAGGTGTCGAGGAACGTAATCTCGCCAAATAGCACCGGAAGGAACATAGTCGGCCAGAATCCATAAGTACATGCTCTGGAAAGGTGCCAAGGAACGTAATCTCCCCAAATAACACCATTATAAGTACTCTAAGACACCTCGCTCCCATCCCTCCAAAAATATTTTATTCAGAGATTTCTTGTTAAAAAATTATCCAATCCCTAATTAGAATCAATCACACTCCTATTCCTCAAAAATTAATTAATATCGTTGATAGAGTCCAATTTGCGAATTCCTTATCCCTTTTTGTAAATGTCAATCAAAAAATTCCGATTGTAAAAGCGTATTTAATCAATTTGCTTGGAAAGGTAACCATAAGTAGATGGTGTGAAAAGGTGCCAAGGAACGTAATCTCCCCAAATAACACCATTATAAGTACTCTAAGACACCTCGCTCTCATCCCTCCAAAAATATTGTATTCAGAGATTCCTTGTTAAAAAATTATCCAATCACTAATTAGAATCAATCACACTCCTATTATTCAAACATTAATTAATATCGTTAATAGAGTCCAATTTGCGAATTCCTTATCCCTTTTTGCAAATGTCAATCAAACAATTCCGATTGTAAAAGCGTGTTTAATCACGTTGCTTGGAAACGTATCCATAAGTACATGCTCTGGAAAGGTGCCAAGGAACGTAATCTCCCCAAATAGCACAGGAAGGAACATAAACTCCTAGAATAGCATAGGAAGGAACATAAGCTCCTAGAATAGCATAGGAAGGAACATAAGCTCCTAGAATAGCATGGGAGGGAACATAAACTCTTAGAATAGCATAGGAAGGAACATAAACTCCTAGAATAGCATAGGAAGGAACATAAGCTCCTAGAATCCATACTTAGCATGCTACTTATACTTCCCGATAACCCATACTATGGCTATCTCGAAATTTTGATTTGGGGACTTTGGGGAAAACATTAGCGTGGGAGGGGGCCTAGTTCCGTCCATTTTTTTGTTCACTTAAAAAGGGCACTATAACTTTTGATTTTCATTCGAATGAGCCCTCCCGTAATATTCTAGGACCACTGGGTCGATACGATCACCCCTGGGGAAAAAACAAAAACAAACAAATAAACACGCATCCGTGATCTTTCTTCTGGTAAAAAATAGATAATTCCACATTTTTCAGACAGGAGCTTGAAACCTCTACAGTAGGGTTCTCTGATACGCTGAATGGTATCAGGGTTCTCTGATGGTATGATTTTCATTAAGGTTCTATGATTTTTAGGTGTTGTTTCCCCCGTTTTTTCCAAAATAAGGCAAATTTTCTCAGGGACTGAACTTTTGATGGGTAAGATTAAACATGATTAAACTTATATATTTGAAATCAGCTTAAAAATCCAATTCTTTTGATGTATCTATTGGTATAAAAGTTCTGTTTTTTAGAGTTTCGATTACTATTGAGCCGGTTTGCTCCTTACTTACAGTTCATTACCCCGAACTGTTTGATTCTAAGTATGTAAAGATTATTAAGTTTAAAGTCACTCATCAAAAGTTATGAGCCTGAGAAAATATCCTCTTTTCGAAAAAGGAGGAAAACTATTCCAAAACAGCCAGTGATGTTGATATAATTACGATATCAAATTCAGCATATTTAGCTGATAATAAAACATCATATCCATATTATCATGTAGATATAAAACATCGAATAAACATCATCTATGCTACAAAAATCATCTATATTAAGAAATAAAAACATGTATTTCAAAAGTTTGAAACCTCTGTCAACAAAAATACAAAATTTTGTATTTTTTCATTGAAGATAAATGACAATACATGATTCTTTGTTTGTTTTAATATCCAGGGGTAATTGTGTCGAACCAATGGCTCTAGAATATTAGAAGAGGATTCATTCGAGTGGAAATTATTCAAGTACCCTTTGTAAGTAGCAAAAGAGATAAGGGGCAAGCAAAGCGCTGTTTTCTGCCTTTTTTGTGACACAAGCAGCAGTTTGGGCCTAATGAGGGTCATAAAGCTATTGAGTAAAAATTCTGAAATAGCAAATTACATCAAAATTATCAAATCTCCATAAGCAGTTTTATAAGCAGTAATCCCGCGAGATGGCGCGTTCGTTCATAAAGATGAACGTAATCCGTACAAAATAAAAGTGTCATAAAGACAATTATTTTTAAACTTCAGTTAACTAAGTTGATTTATTTGAGTCTTGACAGGATTATGTACAGCTGTATATAATAGGCGGGGGGGGGGGGGGGGTAGGGAGCCCCCCAAAAAAAATTATACTAACTCTCAGTAAACCCTCAGGTAAATATAAAAGGATGTTTCAGGGATTGGTAGAAGTTCATCTTCCTTCATTCCGGGAATATTTTTGGATTATCCATGTAATGTGGTTGCTATGACGTGATTGCTCTCCTCTACCTACAAATTGTTTTGTGTGTAGCGTAAAAGAGGACATTCATAAGCTTACCGGCACAAAATTGGTAGTGGTAGGGGGCGGGACATCATAAGTGCCGTCAGAAAGTTTACCAGTGGGAGAGGGCAAGTGCTACCAGGAGCTTGGTGTTTTTAGTTTTAAATTGGAATATTTATTATTTTCCTATTTATATAAATTTTTAAAGTCTTCTTATTTTCAGGGGGGGGTATCCTTTGCTCTCTCTTGCCTCTTTGCTAGGGTTCATGGAGACATTCCTATTAAATATGATTCGAAGATAACCCCTTGAAGATAACCCCTTGAAAACTGTGGAAGTGATGAGCCTATAATTAAGTTTTTACATTTCAGACTTCCTCTACCCCCGAGAAATGTTTGAAGTGGTGCATTTTTAAAGGGACTATTAACATTTCTGAAGCATTGTTAGAGGAAAATTAGACTTGAATGTAAAAAATGAAGGTTTAAATTTACCAATACAAAACTATATAATCCGACTACTATAGGCAGCGCAATAGCACTGCCTAAGAAAGAGCCATGCGGGCACAATGCATCTTTTTTAGACCTGGGTACTTCGTAAAGAAGGAGTTGTCCTAGAAGCTTTAAGAGGGGCTTATTCGATTGGAAATTACATGTTCTAGTGCCCTTTTTAATAGTCGAAAGTAATTGCAGGGCAATCAGCCCCCCACGCCAATCATTCCCCCAAACGCATTTGATTCAAACTTTGAGATGACCAATTTGTTGAGCGTAGTTGAAAGGTCTGGAAATTATGTCTTTGAGAATGACAACCCCACAGCCCTCTGGGCAAGGGCTGTAAGTTAGGCAATTCGTTGATTGCTTACGTACAGTAGATGTTATTGAGAAAGGTAGGCATGTTTGAACTTTACTTTCCAAGAATACAAAGGGCATTCAGGTGAGCTTTTCAGAGCACGTTAAGGGGAGTGTTGAACTAAACCAAAAAGGGTTATGTGTGCAAGGACTATATAAAGGGGGTAACTCAGGAATGACTGAATATATTAATTTCGAGCTTTCGGGAAACGATAAGGGAGATGATCAAAAAGGCAAAATTTGCATGCTACCAAAACTACTACAACTACCACCACTACTACTACCCCACTACTCCATTTACAATATAGAGGGGAAATCTGAACTAAAACAGAAAACGCTAAGTGCATGCACATTGTCAAAAGAGCATATCTCAAGAATTGATTTGGGTATTGAGTTGGAACTTTCAGAGAATACTTAAAGGAGAACATCATCTGACCAATAGGCAATATGTGCACGCTACTACTAAAACTACTATCGATACTACACTTACTACTACTACTACTACTTCAACTACTACTTCTATTGCACCTGCTTTTAAGGCTGAGCATTGAGATGAAAATTTGTATATGAACATACAGGTTATGAGCACGACATTTCAGCAATGTTGCAGCAGTGGCTAATTGTATTAAGTTGAAACTTCCAGGACAAGATGAGAGGGATTTTTTACTGACCAAAGGGCAATAAGTTAATACTACTGCTGCTATTAGGACTGCTGCTATTGCTATTAATACTACTGCTAGTAATATCCATACAGCTACTATGATTTCTATTATATCTGTGCCTAGGGGCATGAAAATGAAATTTTCAAGGAATTTTTAGGGGGGGGGGTGAATTGAATCACAACACGCCGTCTGTACGCAGATTGTCAAAAGTGCGTAACAGCAGTATTTTAGAAACAGTTTGATGTGTGAAGTTGAATCTAACATGGCTTATTGTGAGGAACGTTGAACTAACCCAAAGAAAATATTTGCAACCTAATGCTATTGCTTCTACTCAGATTATTACTACTGCTACTACTGTTACTACTTCTACTACTACTACTGCTACTATTATTACTACTTCTACTACTACTACTACAACTAAAGCTACACTAATTCAACTGCTACTACTACTGCTATTAAAACTAAGGGTTTTAAGGTAAGAAATTGGGATATATTGAAATTATGCGGAGCTAAATCGAGACACACTATGCCCACACAAGCTGTCAAGAGGGCATATCAGAAATGCTTCAGGAAAGGTTGATGTTATTAAGTTGAAACTTTCAGCGTGTGTTGAAGGGGATGTTGAAGAAACCGAAGCTGCTGTGTGTACATCACTACAGATGCTACTACAACTATTGCTACTACGCAAGTTATGGGTATTAAGGTGAAGCTTTTAAGGAATATTAGGTGGACGTTGAACTAAATCAGAATAAAACTATGAGCATGTGGAATTTGAAAAAGGTGATGAAGCAATATCCCCGCTTACATTATTAAGTTAAACCTTTAAGTGTAAGTTGGCGTGGATTTTGAACTAGCCAGAAGGCACTATACGTATACTATTAATACATACCAGTACAGTTACTATAACTAATGACGCTAAGGGTAATAACGTGAAAGTCTTAGCGAACGTTTAGGGAGAGTTTCAATTAAACGAAAAAACTGTACGCATGCAGGTTTTCAAAAGACCATATAAGCAATATCATAGGCAGCACCCCTCTATTTACTCTGAAAGTATCATTGAAACTTTAAAAGGAGTTAATTGGATTCAAAATTAAAAGTTATAGTACCCTTTTAAAGAGCAAAAAGAGATTGGATAGCAAGCAGCCCTTCTCCCAAGCCCATTAATTTTCCAAACACATCCAGTCAAAATTCTGAGGTAATCCCTTTTTCAGCATAGTAGAACAGTCCAGCAACTATGTCTCTAGGGTTATTGGGCACTCAACCCCCCCCCCCCACAATTATACGATTGACCCATAATCCCTTAAAATTAAATGCTACTTAAAACTAAACCAAAAAGCATTGTGTGTATGGTTGCCAATGAGACACCTGGGAAATATATCGAGAACGACTGGGGGTATTAAGCTGAAAGTATCGGAGCTACTACTATTACTACTTCTGTTCTTACATTTTAAATAATAGGCAGTGCAATAGCGCTACCTAAGTAAAGAGCGATATGGGCACAATAATTGTTTTATTATTATTATTTTTTGTGGTTTTAGACCAGGGCACTTCTGATCGAATAAGGTATCATTACTTGGAAAACAGAAAGCAACAGCAAGGAAAAATAGGCACACTTGAACCAAAGAAACATGTTTTTCAGCCAGGCATTATGCCACTTCACTCTATGGCTTTAATGTTAGGTCTTGTAATAATATATTATCATATATATTAGTAAATATAACTATAATAATAAATAATAATATAAGCACTTAACTTTTTAATTGACTTTATATAGTTAAATTTTAGCCCCTCCCACTCTTTATTAATGTCCCTTTTATTTCTTTTTTTTTTAATTTGCTCATGGTATTTTTAAAGTTTGGTTTGACCAGTTTTTATCTTTTCAACTTTTTAATTGATCTTTTACAGTAAAATTACAGTAAAATTATTAGCTCACAAATAATTGTTCATTCTGACTTTCTCTTTAGTTATTGTTTTTGCATGTTTGCCAGTTTTCGTGTTTTCATATGATTTTTCGACTCCGAAGTCCGAATTCGGCCCTTTGTGGGCTTGTGGTAGTGATTTTCAAAAATAAATATCTTATCTTACCAACGGTACAGAGATCATAAAATTAATCTAACTCCAGAGTGGAGGTTTTAAAGCTCAATGAAAAATTTTAATAAATGAATTTGAAACTACATTATGAATGAAAAATGTTTTAAACCATTTTTCTTTGCTTATTTGTGTTTTCTTTACTTTCACTTATAGTAATCTTGAAAGGTTGAGAACCATATTTTCTCTTATAGTTACCTCTCTGATGCCTTGGCAATGATTGACGCTAATGATTTCAAGGACCTTTCTGCAGATAAAAGTGATGATGACCACTTCGAGCCTCACGATATAGAACTTGAAGATACAAGTGAAGATGAAGATCCTAACAGTACCTTCCTTCCAGGCGATGAAAGTATCATCGATAATGAAGTATCTGACCTTGAGTCTGATTTTGTAGATGATATACCTCTAGCCGAGTGAGCTCGAATGCTACAGCGACCTATGAAACGACCGAAATTGATGAAATGGAGGGAAAGCACAAGGTTAGATATTCGCTTGAATTCAGTAAGAGATGAAGTGATCTTTACTGACCATTATGTTTGGAAACCAGAAGAGCTTTTCACACAGTATTTCCCCCAGTCTTTTTTCAATGAGATGGCATATGCCAAAAACTACACCTATCAAAAAAAATTCAACAAGAGCCTGAATGTCACTAGTGACGAACTTTAGACCTTTTTTGGAGTTGTAATATTGATGGGTAATCTCAAATAACCTCAAATCGAAATGTACTGGAAGGCACAGTACCGTGTAAACCAGATATCAGAAAATATTGGAAAAAACCGTTTCTTCATTCTAAGAAGCAATCTAGACTTTGCTGTACATGAGGATTTTTCTGACGACATTAAGAAGAACAATCGGTTGTGGAGAGTTCAGTCAATTATCGACCGTTTGCCTTTCTCTCCCGAGGAACAAAAATTGTTCAATGGATGAGCATATGAGTTCCATTTTACCATTTTAACCATTTTACGGAAAAACGTTGCTAAGGCATTATGTACCCAATAAGCCAAACCACGTCAGCCTCAAAAAGTTTGTTTTGGCTAATCCGAAGGGCCTCATACTTGACTTCAATATTTATCAGTGTGCCACTACGCTTACTGAAAGTATTTGATGCTATGGCCTTGTAGCTGGAATCATACTCAGGCTATCTCAAACTCTTCCACCCGGATCTAGCTTCTACTTTGATTGATTTTTCAAGTAAACAAAACTGCTCGACCTTCTGTATGAAATGCAGATAAATGCAAGTGAAACAATAATGTGAATTAGATTTGGAAAAGAAATCATACCTCTGGGGCCAGAGAAAGAAATGAAGAAGAAAGGGAGAGAGTCGAGCGTTACATTTGTGCGAGAAGATCGGAAGCTAGCCATCTCGGAATGGCTTGATTCAACAATTGTGACACTAGCCTCAAATTGCAAGGCAGTAGATGAAGAAACAAAAGTGGAAAGATGATACGAAAATCAGGGGAAGAAGATCACAATCTCTTGCCTAAGGTATGTAGCTGACTTTTCCAAAGCAGATAAAGAGTATAAATATGAAATTTTTGGAGGTTGTTTGAACAAAATCAAAATCTACTATGCCTTGTTTAGATTGTAAATATGATATATCACTAATGCATATAGGGTGGCTATTAAATTGGAACTTTCAGGATATATAGAGTAGTTAGAACGGGGACCAATGAATTAACCAAATAGGGCTATGTGCACACAGATAGTGATATTGCTTCTGCTACTACTACTACTACTACTACTACTACTACTACTACTACTACTACTACTAAGCGTGTTCTTAAGCAAATGTTTTAAATGATATGAAAATAATAATCCATTTTTAAAAATTGAATGATTTAGACACTTTGAAAATAAGCTATTTTCTTTATAGGTTATATCGGATTCACACACACTACCTTCTCATCCATCTGAAGAAACAAGTCATAAAATGATCCAAATTGAACCGCCATTGGAGTTTTATGACGATCAGGTCACTGAAATACCAGCTATCGACGAACAAGATCTCGAACGATATGGTAAATTCTTACGTTATGGTGATGGTAGTGTTAATTTAGACGATATGCCTTCTGACATTGACAATTTATTGAATAATTATTTAGATGTAGACAATAGTACAGTTGAACAAGGTAATGCAGTTAATTCAGAGGGCGATTTACCTTGGGTGAAGCCGAATACAATGCAAATTTTAGATAATTTTACCAGAGAGTTAAATGAGAACCCTCCCCCCAGAGATTTAATAAATATAGTCCCTATTGAATCCAACTTCATTGAAAATAAAATGGCTTCGCTGGATTTTAATACACGGACCAGTCCTACTGTTGAACAAAGTGGGGGAGGGGGTGGTGATGATAAAATACAAGAGGGACATGGTTTAGCTAATGATGATGATATACAAGGGGGAGGGGCTAATGATATACAATTCACGACACTACCGTAATTTCAAGAAATAAATTCTATATTGAATACAATAGAGTTTTTACTGCAAAATTTGGGGATCCGCTTAATGGACTTATGGGGGGAAATTTTATAACCGACCCCATTTATATCGTTCATGAATATTTAGGAAAAATTTGTTCACTCTTAGAAAATAACATTCAGATTTGGTAAGGTCGGGACTCCATTAAAGCCTTAATGGTTTTAAAAATATTTTATCTAAATGAGGGTTATATTAAGTCTATAATGATTAAGTACACAATGAGATTTTATTGTTGCACTCTAATTCGGAAAATTACGGGACAGTATTTATGCAACGGATTGACAATATTATCACTCATCTAAAAAATTATAATGAGAATGTGAGTGGTTCCATAGTTTTATTTATTGAAAATCTAAGTGTAAATATATGTAAATTTAAAAAATATTTTATTTTAAGAGGAGGGGTGGGGCGGAGGAAAGGTCTATATTTTCGAAATATAATCCCGATTTAGAAGGATGCCAGGGTGTTCAACGAATCTGTTTCGAAACAGGCCAAATATGTTTCATGTAAACTTTCCTCATATCGGCTTTCGAACCTCTACAAAATGACGCTACAAAGAAACATTTGGACTACTGGGCCGTGCACGGCAAGGAGGGGTCTGATTTTCCCCCAGTTAGCGGAAATTTTTCCGGTACTGATCAGGAAAATAGACATTTTTTAACGGGTCAACGCCCATCTAAATATCGATGTTACTGTTCTACAGTACGAAATGTAATTTCAAATGGGTATACTTTCTCATAAAAAGGGGGTAATATTCTCAGTAAGGGGCCCGTCGATTGAATCGGTGAAACACTGGGTTTGGTTGTTGTACACACCACCTATTGAACCCAATTCAATTGGCCATTTCAATCGCATTACCGATATTAGTGGAATTCTCGGGGAGGGTAAAAAGGGGCGGTGTGTGTGTTATTACTGCCCAATGTGCCTGTCTAGATTTCGTAGTGATTTAAAGCTACAAAATCACATGAAGCATTGTAAAAGACATGGCTATCAATCCGTGGAAACGGTTTTGGGTGACCGTCTAATTTAACGTTTTAAAAATTTTCAGAATCCTCTTATGCAAAACAATACAATAAGTTTGGACTGTGAAGCTAAGCTGATGGATGTGAATGACACACAATTTTCGAGTCGCATCAAAGAACATCAGGCCATAGCAGTTTCCTATGCCCTTGCACAAAGAGATAGCTCTAACACTGCATTTGTTAGAAATAGTTGAAACATTGGACGAGAATGAGTTCATGATCAAAGAATTGACTAAATTAATTTTCAGTGAAATTGACTAAATTAATTTTCAAATGGAGCTATTTCCCGTTTGATAAATATCCACTACCCGATGATATTGTCAGCAGAGGATTGCCTGGCCATTAAAAATCAGAAAATATGCTGGGTTTGTAAGGGGGAATTTGAAGAGGCAGCTAAGGGGAAAGGGACAAGGGGAAAAAGACTAGAGGGGGGACGGAGAAAGTCAGGGATCATAATCACTTGTGGCAGAAAATATCTTCAGGGGGTAGTTTTTTTCGAGGTGTGGCACACCAATCGTGCAATGTGAATGTAAGCCAACAGTTGTTTATACAGGTTTTTATTCACAATTCAAATTATGATTTAAATTTTATTTTATGTGCTTTGGCACGTACGCACAGAGAGGGAGGGGGAGTAGATATTCCTTGGGTAAAGAACTCATTTACCTACAATATTATCCCCAAATCTGCTGAGAATGTGGTGCTTTTAGAGTTGAAATGGTAGGCAGTAGATAACAGGCATACGTGCTGGAATAAAATCCGGTTTTTAGATTCCTTTAGTTTTTTCCTCAAGGCTCTCAGTCAACTCATTCAAGTGCAGAAAAGTAACAATTTCGATAGTTTCCTTCTGCTTAAACAGCGCTTTCCAGCAATTGAAATGTATGACTTACTGACCTGTAAAGGCATATATGCATATGACTATTACTGCTCTGGCGCACAGATAAGTGAGGAGAAACTCCCTCCCATTAAAGCATTCTATAATTGACTTACCGATAGTGAATGCACTGTCGAGGACTATGAATTTGCCAAAAGGGTATGGGCTAAGGGTAATTGTAAAAATGGTTGGGATTATTGTAGAATGTACATGGCCAGTGATGTGTTAACTCTATTAGATATTGTCTGCTAAAGACATCTATTAGATATTGTCTGTATTAGCACATTGGTTATTATTTTTCAACACCGCACCTCGTCATGGACTTAATTCTAAAAATTAGTAGGGAGGAAATAGAGTTGATCACCGATGTGGATCAACACCTATTTGTAGAAAGATCGACGAGGGGTAGGTATGTTTTTTTATGGGGATCGCGTCCTAACAACGGATCCAACTGGACAAGACACCGGTGTAAAGTCTAATGCAGATTTTCTTGACATGAACTCATTGTACCCCTCGGCAATGTCTCACTATAGTTTACCATGAGGCAATTACAAATGGCTTGAAAATCCTTGTGACATACCCGACATTCACACTGTCGAGGACAATGATCCACAAGGATGGTTCTTTGAAATTGACGGCCATATACCAGTGGAACTTAACGATACTGTAAAAGATTTTGTAATTCTGTGCGTGAATTGTTCTGTGACCAAGGAGTAATTGAGCCCATACAATCGGTCTTTGGTCGAGGATATGGGTATGCACTGGATCTCCTCCAAGCAGAAATTAAATTGCCGATCTGGACCTGAAACAGAATATTGTTGTTCACCACGTCCTATTCCGGTGGATGGTGAGTGATGGTTTCAGGGTCACTAAAATACACACGGCCCTCCAATTCAATCAGAAACCGTACTTGAAGACGTTTATTGACACCTTTGTCAGTAAACACTCACATGCAAAGAAAAGTTGCAAAGTACAAAGTACAAAGTACAGTAACAAAGTACAACAAGGTCTATATGCTCGAGAATGGTGTAAAAGTACTCCCCCACGGTCACTACAGAATTTCAGATTGAGTTGAATGTGTGTACTATCGAAACCAACTCGGTCTGGATAAGTTAACTTGAAAAGTTCAAAAAGTATAAAAATGTGGGGATGGATGGGGCAACAACATTGTCAATTGTCAATCATCATTTTGCAGCTTTGCCTATTGTATACACAGTTTGTTTTTCCGCTTTCATCGTGGCCCCGGGGGGTCCCGCCCGCATCCTTGGCTGGGGGTTCCCGTCCCTGGAAGGTGAGGGGGCCTGGGGGGGGATTCTCATCTTTTAAATGTTATAAATAGTCAGGTTTCTCATATCTTAGTCTATAAATTTGTTCAACTGTGCTGCTATTCATGTTGTATTTTAAGCTGTTTCTGTCAATAAATGAAAAATGTTGTTCTTCATGCTATTGTTATACAAGTAGTGTGTGCTATTGCTATTCGTGCTGTATTTCAAGTTTTTTTTGTCAATAAATGAAAAAAATATGTTTTTGTTGTTTTTGTGGCTATTGAATAACGTACTAGGTAGATCTAAGGGAAAATTATCATTTATTCATTAGACAAGTATGGTTTACAGTTAGTTATAGTCCGACTATTCTCAACAGCAGCAGTATGTAAAAATATGATCGAGAGACTACTATTGTCATCTTTACATCTATAGCTATAGATGGCAGCACAGTCACTCGAAGCTGCTTTTGCATGTCTCCCACATTATAGCCGTTTGTCTGAGTGACTGTGCTGCCATCTAAAGCTACAAGTGTGAAGATAGCAACAGTAGTCTCTCGATGCCTCATGTGACGGGTGGGCTCCACCCGCCACATGAGGTTGTAGCCACCTTGATCGGAGTGTTTAGTTAGGGGGTGACCCCATATCTAGAGGCACGCGGTCAGCAGACAATTTTCCCCTATTGGACTATTGTATGAAGCTTTTACGACGTGACTCAAATGCTTTTACTCAATTTATTGATATATTAATTGAAACAAAGCAGAGTAATATCGTGGATATACTTTTGAAAACGTTGCCATAGATTCAATGTACATGGCTCCCTCTTCGAAAGAGGTAAAGTCACAGAGTTACTCCTCTCTCTTCCCCCTCTGAATTTATCGAACGAGGATCAGTTTCTTTTTATCTGTGACAAAGTTGACATCGGAAACCAAAATAAGGTTTTATACATGTCCACTATGTATGTACATCCTTGGCAGTTGGTTATCATGTGAGAATTGTACGAATATTGATGAGCATAATGAAAAGTGTAAATTATGCAATCCTTGTAATTTACATAGAGGATATGCAGTACAAATTCAAGGATGTAATTCATGTCTTGAAGAGATTTGTGACTCTCACCCTAGAGGACATCTATGTTCCAATTGCCACTATGAAAAATGTGATCAGTGGGAGAATACTTACCCAGGTATGATTGGAAAGAACCCCAAACGTGATTTTAGTTTATTTCTACGAGATTGGTATCTACCTGGATTTAAATTACTTTGGGAGGAAGAATCAGGTCTACGATTCAACTGTTGGGGTAACAAGACAATTTGGTTTCTTCGTCATCGTTGTGAAGACATTGCCTATTATGACTATAAACCTAGTGATTTTTATTTGGCAGTTACCGAATGTGATTCATCATTTGAAAACACTGTATGTGATATTGCTTCAAATAGACAGATTGAAACACGTGAATTTCACAATATGAATGCAAATAGTATCATTAACTATATAAAGAGATATGAGAAGAGTGAAGTTGCATTGTACTGTAGAAAATGTGACCCTGACTTTGCAGCCAGTCAAGATCAATATACAGTGAATTCAAATGATCTACCAGCATTAGTGGTTATCGACAGTTGCCAACACACCGAAGAAGAGGAAATCTAAAGTGAAGAATAAAGACATTGGTGTGTATACACTCTTTCTTTATTAATAAACAAATTCACATATATTTTTTAAGCACTTTACTCGTAGGGCACTAATATCAATATTATACAAGTCTGAGAGGATATTTTCCACCATAAAGTCGTTCAGACGTGGATTTTCTACATAAATATTAAAAAACTGCTTGTAAGTATAGCTGCGACATCTGAACACGAAATATAGTACCGCATGGAAACCACAGCTTTTAGTCGTCAGATACAGCACTCTCTTCCAATTTTGAATAATAGTTTTCCCACTGCTCACAATATAGTTGCTGATGTGTGGAGTGTAGAATGTATAGGGTAGACCAAGAGGATCAAAAAATTCAATCGTCTTCATTGTTTGAAAGATGCACAGCCAATTGCCAGTATTCACAGTCAACGGACTGCTATTATCAATGATTAGGGTATTGTTGGCACTTTGAATTTTTCCAAGAAATTCCGAGGGCAGACAAAAAGATCTGTATTTGGACATGTAAGGGTCCATATTAAATACATTGATTATTTGACTGATGTTGATGGTGCAAGGTCTAGTAGAACACTGCCTTCGGGAGTGATTTCCCAATAGGTTTCATATTGATTTAGCGAGGTTAGTGCAATACTCTCAGCTAATGGGTCGACAGATGTACTATCTAACCGCATACTCCCCGTTCGTAATATATTCATATCCTGGGTGCCAGATAAATCAAATACAATAACACCAGGTCTTTAAGCAAACATTTCTTCGGTTATACCATTTTCAAATAGTTGTGAATCATGGCAAGAGATGAAACCCCAAACATTTCAAATTTATTTGGGCATCCAGTCCACGATCCTATTGCAATAGCACTTTTTACAAATGCCAATGCTAATTTTGACGGAGTTTCGCCATTGATGAGTCGGTGAAGGTACGTGAGCTGGTGGCAATATAACGTTGATTGACGATTGTATGAGGAACAAGTAGTTTAATATTACTTATACTGGCTCTCAATTTTTCCACTGCCAAAGTAACAGAACTTCCGGGGTAACAGATAGTAACAGATAGTATTTCCGGGGTGAGGGAGAGAGTTACATCAGGATTGGCAGCAAGTTCTTTTTGTAAAATTAAATTAGATGGAGCAAGCGTCAATTCTTTATCCACTTTAATGTTTGGTGGTAGCCATTGGTGTATATTAAGTATTTCATGATATATTTTTTCAACTAGATGGAATTCACTAGTTGCAGAATTTTTAAGTGCATCTGTACTATCAGTATTAGTAATATATTCATATCCATTGAAGATGCCTCTAAATTCCTTGTATGACTTGGGTGTCATCAATATGAGTTGCATATAGCTTGTATAATTTGAGAGATTGTTGCTTGTGCTCACCAGTGTGCCATTTATGTAGACACTGATTTGACGAAATAAATTGTGTAATATACAATTTTCATAGGATATTCCATCGGCAAGAATTGGCAATGTATTATCGAATTTCCGGACTTTCATTTGTAAATCAATAAATGTCGAAGTCATGTCCATAAAGCAGTCTTCAATTTATTGGAATAAATTTGAAAGTGGATATTATCGGAGAGGGGTTGTTCTGGATAAAATTGTGAATAGTAGCCACGATTCACACTCACCTCGACATTCTTTGCATTGAACAGATATAAAGATATCGGGATTTATTGCAGAAAACTTTAATATAAGGGATTTAACATCTTAGGGAAAAGAATACAGTTTAATTGTTTCCTGACTTGTTCAAGGGCTTCTTCATCTTCTACTGCTTATTGAACGTGTCGGAGTTCTCCTTATTTTCTTTGAATGTGGTCCTGCATTTCGTTTCTCAACTGAGTAGAAACTGATAAGCGGTACTCTGTTTGTCAACCTTTTCCAACTTTTTCCATTCTGATCAGATTTCAGTTGCTCGCCAAGGGTTCGCGCACTGGACCAAAGATTTTCCAAAGCACTTTTTTTTAAATCCTTGCCAGAGCTCTAATCTTATAGTGTGTGCAATTGAACCTTTTGCACATGAGGATTAACAAATTCGCTACCACGATCCGATTGAATTTTTCTATAGCAATCCTGTTCAGGAATACTTTCTAAAGCATGAGCAACTTCACCACCTCTCTTTGATTGCAATGGAATGCCATAGGCAGAGCGACTAAAGAAACTGATTTCCACTAGAATATATTTGTAGGGTGTAATGTGACGCCGTTGAATCGCATCTAAAGTTAAAAGATCAGTTTGCATTATATGCGGAGGGAAAAAGGCTTTAGTTTGTCATTATTGTTTGCCACGAGGCCTGCGATTCCAATGCAGAGTGTAACTCGGTTCATTTTCTAGATGCTCTTTTGAATTTTTTAATATGCTGCCATCTATGTATGAGGCAACTTTATAAAGTGTTGTGGGGGAACTTAGACTTCCCGCTTCACCATTATTTTCATAGGCTTGTTTTAAACCTTCATCCATTTTGAACACAAACAATTAGTGTAATGTCCACTCCCCTATTGTACACTGGAGGGTGAATCAATACGTCTTCGCTTTTGTCTAGCAGCCACCATCGTTGGTGCTATCAAATCATTACTGCTAGGAGTGCTAGTATTTTCCAAGATTGAATTAAAATCTTCCTCTTCTTCTTTTTTAAATGGTGTTGTTAGAGGACTATATTCTCTTAATTTCTTTAGAATTTGCTTATTGCCAATAAGACTTTTGGGGAAGTTTGATGCATTTAAAAAGTTTTCTTGAATAGGATTGCTATAGAAAAATTCAATCGTATTGCGGTAGCAAATTTGCTAATCCTTATGTGCAAAAGGTTCTATTGAAATATAATACAACGCTCTATCATCTTCACAGCCCGATAAATGGTGCATTGGCTGAACGATTGATAAGAACGATTCGTCTATTAGTTTCAAAATACTGCACGCTGAAAAATAGTGCTGCTTTTATTCATGATTTAGGTAAAATTATGCAAATATACAACCAACGACCATATCGATCCCTGTCCAATTTTAGCCCTCAGGAAGTTCATTGCAGTGAAAATACATTTGATGCTTTTCTAAAGACATATTCCACTGAAAAAGGAAAAATGTGAACAAGAAATTCAATGTTGGCGATACTGTTCGAATTAATAGAACCACTGTTATTTTTGAAAAAGGGAATTATTTATGGAGCACTGAAATTTTTAAAGTGTCCAAAATCTTAGACAATGAAACCACAACACATCGACTGCTAGACACCAAAGATGATGAGATTCTCGGCGGTTTTTATGAATACGAACTACAAAAAGTTAGAAACACTAGTGAAATTTATCAAATTGAAAATATATTAAAATGTCGTAATCGCAGGGGCAAGAGACAGTGGCTTGTTCGCTGGCTAGGATACAACTCTGATTTTGATTCTTGGGTTGCATTTGAAGACATTAACGATGCCCAATGATTTCTATGTGACATTCATGTCCAATGTTTCCGATCCTCGCTACAATGATTTGAATAGAACAAGTGATTTTTAGACGAAACTCTCTCCCACCATCAAATTCCACGACGCGTATAAAGTGGCTCTTGTCGACTGTATTCTCAAAAATACATATGATATCTTGAGAAAATATCGCAAATATGATATAAAAATTAGACCATACGATTGGCCGCCACCCCCAGGTGATCAAGAACTAATTCAAAAGATCAATTCATTGAATTATCAATATATTGAATTACCCTACGAAGAACTCACCTGTATGAATGATTTATGTCGTTCTATCAATAAAAGAATTTCCGCTCGTAAAAAAGGAGCCTTTCATTTCAACTATTCAAAAGGAAAAGGACAAGATCTACATTAGTTCACCCATTGCCGATGAAAAGGTTATTCTCAATGATAGTCTAAAGGATGTTCTTGGCTTTAAGCTCAATATAATCAATGGTAAAAGTGCTGGAAACACTAATTTTATTTTTGCTGTCTACCCACCTGCCTTCTCCACGGACACTTGTATGTTTCTCTTCTCTTCATCTGTTGAAACATCCAGAGTGGCTAATAGTAATATCCCTCTCCTACGAGCTTCTGAACGAAATACCAATCGAAATCATGTTCGTCATTATAATATATAACATCTTCAGTATATCCCTATAAACAGTTCCTGTTTGGATCTCTGCCAGTTAACAATGAGAACTGAATTAGGTGATCCCCAAGCAATATCAAAGGTTTGACTGTGATTACATGTCATTTTTGACCCATTCTACAACAAGATGTCTAATAGAAAAGTGGTATTCATTTGTCTTAATATTGACTGCTATCTTAGTACTCTTGGCCCAAGACAACTGGGCAATGGAATGGACTATTACAAAGGTCACTCATCAATGTATGGCTATGGTCTTGGCAGTTGGTTTGCTAAGCTCTGTCGCTCTGCACCACCTCTGGATAAAAAAATATATTGTACTGGCTGCGACAGAATGTACATCCTTTACACTAAATGATTGGAGCTATGGCGAGGATCTAAAAAGAGTTCCTCGGAAAATCTGTGGTACAATGTGTGAACCCTTGGCAAGCAACTCGAATCTCCTCAAAATGGGAAAAGTTTAAAAAAGTCAAGAAATAGTGTACCACTCATCAGTACTCAGGTCAGAAACGAAAGACAGCACCCTTGTCAAAGAAAAGAATAAAAAAGACGACACGCACAGTAAACAGCAGAAGATGAAAAACCCTAGGAAGAGACTTGTTAGAACGAAATTAGATTTCTTTTCATTGATAGCACATATACCGCATAAGGGTTCCCAACTTTCAATCACTTCATCTTTAAATCTATTCAATGCAGAAAATATTGATGTGAGTGTAAAACATGGATACTATGAATAAATTTACCCACAACAACCCCTCTCCGATAAAGTCCGCTTTCAAATTTATTCTAATGAAGACTACTTTATGGACATGTCTTTGACATTTATAGATTTACGAATGAAAGTCCGGAAATCCGAGAACCCATTGCCAATTCTTGCCGATGGAAAATCCTATGAAAATTGTATATTACATAATTTATTTCGTCAAATCAGTGTCTACATAAATGGCACTCTGGTGAGCACAGGCAACAATCTCTCAAATTATACAACCTATATGCAGTTCATTTTGATGACACCCAAGTCATAAAAGGAATTGAGAGGCACCTCCAATGGATATGAATATATTGCTGATAATAATAGTACAGATGCACTTACAAATGCAACAACTAGTGAATTACATCTAGTTTGAAAAATATATCATGAAATATTTGATATACCAAAATAGCTACCACCAAAGAATAAAGTGGATATAAAATTGACGCTTGCTCCATCTAATTTCATTTTACGAAAAGAACTTGCTGCCAATCCTGATGTAACTCTCTCCCTCACCTCAGAAATACTGCATGTACGCAAGCAGTAGGTTGAGTTCTGTTGCTTTGGCAGTGGAAAAACTGAGAGCCAGTGAAAATAATATTAAACTACTTTTTCCTCATACAATCACCAATCAAAGTCATATTGCCACAGGCTCATGCACCTTCACCGACTCATCCTTTATCAATGGTGAAAATCCGTCAAAATTAGCATTGGCATTTGTAAAAAGCGCTAGTGGAATAGGATCGTGGACTGAATGCCCACATAAATTAGAAATGTAAGGGCTTTCATCTCTTGTCTGCAAAGTAAATGGAATCCCACTCTACAATCTATCTTTTGATAAATCCTATAGGATATTGTATGAGTTTACTATGAAAACCCTAGATTATGATTCACAACTATTGAAAAATGGTATAACTGAAGAAATATTCGCTAAAACACATGGTAGCGTTGTATTGGATTTGTCTGGCACCCAGGATATGAGTATAGTACGAACGGGGAGTGTGCGGTTAGAGTTTACATTTGCCGATCCATTAGCTGAGAATATTGCACTAATCTCGCTAAATCAATTTGAAACCTATTGGTAAATCACTCCCGAAAGCAGTGTTCTGCTAGACCTTGCACCATGAACACCAGTCAATTAATCAATGTATTTAATATGGACCCCTACATGTCCAAATACAGATCCTATTGTCTGCCCTCGGACTTTCTTTGAAAAATTCAAAGTGTCAACAATACCCTAATCATTGTTAATAGCAGTCCGTCGACTGTGAATACTGGCAATTGGTTGTGCATCTTTCAAACAATGAAGACAATTGAATGTTTTGATCCTCTCGGTCTACCCTACATATTCTACACTCCACACATCAGCAACAATACTGTGAGCAGTTGAAAAACTATTATTCAAAATTAGAAGAGTACTGGATCCATAAAATAAAGGTTACGGCCCTCCTATGCCAAAGAATGTCATGTTTCAACGTTATGGGGGTGTGTAGAAGCAGTATCTTGACAAATATACTGAAAAACGATATCTAAATTTCTATATATCTGAAAATATTTTATCAGTCCTATATAGCAATGGCTTTAGTTCTCTACGTGTGAAGTGCTTTAAAAATGTATGTGAATTCTATAGATTTCTTCTTCGGTGTATAGGCAACTGTCGTGAACCACTAATGCTGCTAGATGATTTGAATTCACTGCATACTGATCTTGATTGGCTGCAAAGCCAGGGTCACATTTTCTACAGTATAATGTAACTTCACTCTTGTCAGATCACTTTATATAGTTAATGATACTATTTGCATTCATATTATGAAATTCAAGTGTTTCAATCTGTCTATTTGAAGCAATATCATATGCAGTGTTTTCAAGTGGTGAATCACATTCGGTAATTGTCAAACAAAAATCACTAAGTTTATAGTCATAATAGGCAGTGTTGTCACAACGATGACGTAGAAACCAAATTGTCTTGTTACTCCAACAGTTGAATCGTAGACCTGATTCTTCCTCCCAAAATAATTTAAATCCACGACGAGACCAATCTCGTAGAAATAAACTAAAATCGCGTTTGGGGTTCTTTCCAATCATACCTGCATAAGTATTCTCCCACTGATCACATGAGTCATAGTGACAATTGGAACATAGTTGTCCTCTAGGGTGAGTCACAAATCTCTTCAAGACATGAATTACATCCTTTAATTTGTACTGCATATCCTCTATGTAATTTACAAGGATTGCATAATTTACACTTTTCATTATACTCATCAATAAGTGTGCAATTCTCACATGATACCAACTGCCGAGAGTGTACATCCATAGTGGGCATGTATAGAACATTTTTTGGTTTCCGATGTCAACTCTCTCACAGCTAAAAAGAAACTGATCCTCATTCGATCAATTCAGAGGAGAATGGGAGAGGAGTAACTCTGTGACGTTACCTCTTTCGAAGGGGGAGCCATCTACATTGAATATGTGGCATTGTTTTCAAAAGTATATCCACGATATTATTCTGCTTTGATTCAATTAATATATCAATAAATTGAGTAAAAGCATTTGAGTCACGTCTTAAAAGCTTCATACAATAGTCCAACGGGGGAGAATCAGTTTTTATTATATTGTCACGTGTCCCCTGTGAGAATATCTTCCGTTGAAGGGATAACTCGAGAAAATCGTCATCCAGAATCAAATGTTTTTCCATAATCACAAGATTCGATCTAAATCTCGCTTTCCAAAATTTATTCATTTTTCAATCCTATCGCTCTCAATGCTGACTCTAGACTAACCATGATTCGTTCTACTTTATGAATATTCGATAATCTAGCATTCTAACAAAGGGTGACATTTTCGATTTCGAAACAATTTTATTGTATAATTACAACAATAATATATATTACACATGTACAATAACGATATAACTTATTGTCCTCGATATGCTTCACTATTGCATTTAAAGCACTTTCAAGTCTATTGACATGTGCTATATCAACTTTTGCAGCGAAGCACAATTGATCCGCCATTTTAAATTTCCTCAAAGATAACACATATCTTGCATATGCTTCATCCCATTCCAGACAAAGCCCTGATCCTCTCGTGATTTCCACCGCAATGTTTGGTGCTCTTGTATCTGTGCTACCAACTCCACTATCAACTTCTAATAGTATAAACATTCCATTTATTATTGCTAATATATTTTAGTGAGTAAAATCAAACATTTATCACTCCTTGAATTCTATTCTCACACTAATAACAACTATAGCAAAAATCCTTCTTTATATTCACGGCGATCTTGTCCAGTTCGTGTTTCTGACTCCTATGATTGGCCTAGAAAGAGACACGTGATCCTGTCCCGTTAGACTATATTATCCAGCAATGTTGTTGAACTTTGGTCTACATCCAAGAAACAACAAACCAATTGACCAACACTTATTACCATCAAACATCATCAAACCAACAGAACAGAACAGAAACAACATAATATAACCATCAAACCATGTTGGTCACCAAACAGAACTGAAAGAACATCAAATAACCATGAAACAGAACTGAACCATGAAAAAACATCAACAAACAGAACTATGAAACAACATCAAATCATATAACCCTGAATAACCATCAATTAACGAAACCATCAACAAACAGAACCATGAATAAATTATGTTCATGTAGGAGTAATACCTGGCTCCCTACTGAGGTTAGATTTAAAACTTTCAGGTAGTAAGGGAGAAGAAACCGTGAGGGCAGGGGAGCCGTTAAACTTTTTATCTGGGTGGGGGAGGGGTATTACGTTTTGTCTTCAGTCAACCTAAACGGTCAACACTATACGCTGCTGCAATACTTATAATTTATTACCGGTAAAAATCAAAATGGTGGCTGGCGTTTACCCTACCGGCGTTGCATCTGTTAGGAAGCGACCATTTCAAATGCAAGATAATGTAGGTCACTAGTATTGCTGCAATCAGGATGTAATACACTCACTTGGATATTTCATAGCTCTATCGGGAATCCCCTCCTATGAGCCCCCCCCCCCCCGACCATAAAAAATCCCTCCTGAAAACGTCTGTATACTTCCCAGTAATCAATACTATATGTAAACAATGCGCAAACTTCATAACTTGCAGCCCTTCCCCCGGAAACTGTGGGGGATTAACTCATCCTCAAAAACATATTTATTAAAATGTATATATTAATCCCTCCTGAAAACGGTTGTATACTTCTCAATAATCAATACTATAAATAAACAATGGGCAACGTTCATAACTTGCAGCCCTTCCCCTGGGAACTGTGGGGGATTAAGTCATACTCAAAGATATATTTATTAAATTTTCGACTATGATGAACAAAATGGCTATATCAAAATTTTGATTGGGTGACTTCGGGAAAAAATTAGCGTAGGAGGGGGCCAAATCGCCCTCTAATTTTTTATCACTTAGAAAGAGCACTAGAACTTTTAATTTCCGTTCAAATGAGCCCACTCAATCTGATGGTGTCATTTCCATTAAAATTATATGACTTCAAGGGGGTCTTTTCCCTTTTTTCCCAAAATCCGACAAATTTTCTCAGGCTCGTAGCTTCTGATGAGCAAGACTAAAGTTGATGAAACTGATATATTTGGAATCAGTACTATAAGCCAATTCTTTTGATATTTCTATTGGTATCACAATTCCTTTTTTTTAGAGTTTTGGTTATTATTGAGCCAAGTCGGACAGTTTCATGAAATGTAATTTAACAAATAGAAAAGGTTTTTCAACTAAAGTAAGGATCTAGTTTAAAACTTAAAATAAATATGAACCACTCTGTATGTAAGTAGGACTGCCCCCTTTACGATACCTTGCTCATTAAAAAAAAGTTTTTTAGTGCTTTGAAAAATATTTTTTTTCCAATTGCAAATTTTCTAAAAAAAAATTGGAAAAAAGCAAAAGTTCACAGTAAAGAGTATGGAGATAAAGAGGAGACAGTCCCCTTTATTCATACAAAGAATAATCTGTTCAAATAGGTTTCAAATCTGTTCCTTTTTTTTATTTAATTTCTGATTGTTTTCCAAATCATACCAAGACCTAACCAAAATATAATTTGAGGTACCGGTCCCTTAAACCCCTGGTCAATTGCTTTTAAAATGTTTAAATCAACAACTCTACGCTGATTAGTACCGTTCTACATTTAAATTTGCAATTTCAATTTTGGATTAATTTTGAATATACTTAAAAAACTGGCAATGAATAGTAATTTAGGTGATTATTGTTTGGATGGATGAAAATTCTGTGAGACTTTAATCTTCTACATAACTGAAGCCATCACAACCTCTACAATAGGATTTTATTTTGATAAATACATTACACATATTTTTTTTTTAAATACATTGAAGTTCTTCATATAAATGAAAGAGAAAAATATTACCATTGAAAATTGCTGAAAGCTAAGCTCCTAGCAGTATTTGCCAGCCCACAGAAATTTCATGGCGGGGCTGAGGATGACTACGAATTAACTTACGTAACGAACTTCTATATCCATATATTTTTAATACGCATATTAGGGGGTTCTACCCCTAGTCAATACCACGCTGTTTACGCTAAAGTTCGAATTTTATTTCAATTCTTTAAAAATGACACCTTAATCACAAAGGCCGTTAATTAGAATAAATAGCTCTTATGAAAGTACTAAAAAATCTTTGTCTTAAAGAGTGAGGTATTGACTAGGGGGCAGACCCAATCATGTACGTAATAATTTTTGTCCTTTTTAAGTTTTGATGTTGCTCCTTACTTTCAGATGAAAAACTTTTTTTTATTTAATTTCTGATCTTGTTTTAAATAATGGTGGGAAATCCGGCGTCCCCTCCATAACAAATTCTCTTCTCCCATGAAAACTTACTCCATGAAAAGATCATCCAGCATAACCCCCCCCCCCCCCACCAGAAAAAAAAAATCCAGAAAAAAACCTCCCCTGAAAATGTCTGTACACTTTCCAATAACCAATACTACATGTTCACATTGGGTAAAGTTTATAACTTTCAGCCCTTCCCGGGGGACTTTGGGGGATTAAGTCATCCTAAAAGACATAGTTATTATATTTTTGACCGTGAATGGCTATTTCAAAATTTTGATCGGGCGACTTTGGAAAAACAATGAGCGTGGAAGGGGGCCCAGCTGCCCTCCGTTTTTTGGTCACTTAAAGAGGGCACTGGAACTTTTAATTTCCGTCTAAATGAGCCCTCCCACGATATTTTAGGACCACTGGGTCGATACGATCACCCCTGGGAAAAAAAACACGCATCTGTGATCTTTTTTGATGGGTTGGACTAAATTTGATGAAACTTATATATCTGAAATCAGCATTAAAATCTGATTCTTTTGATGTTTCTATTGGTATAAAAATTTCGTTTTTTTGGAGTTTCGGTTCGTATTGCGCCGGGTCACTCCTTACTTACAGTTCGTTACCACGAAGTGTTTGATGTGTAAAACTCGAGAACAAACTGGTTTCTTCGTTACCTTAGAAACAAATTTGGGCTATAAGTAGAAAGGCCCCTATTGATCGTGACGGGAGTCCATATATGGGCATAGAGTCCCTAGGGAGAACACGTGGTTAATCGGTCAATGACCTCTTTTTTCAAGGTCGATTTATTTGATGTTTTGGCCAAGTGCATGCTCGAGGCGAATGTTATGATCCAGGAATAGGAAACAGTATTTGTTGTTGTTGTTGTTTTGTCCAAGTGCATGCTCGAAGCGATTGTTAAGAGTTTCCAGGAATAGGAAACAGTTAGATCACGTGTTTCCTTCTCAGCCAATCAGAGAGTCGGCTACATATTAGCGGCGGAGGGAATATGAGGAAAGGATTTTTGCTATAGTTTTATTAGTCTGTGAATAGAATTCAAAGGAGTGAGAAGAACAGTTTGACTTTACTCATTTGGATATATATATTTGTGTGTAGATGAGTGGAATGTTTACCCTCTTAGAAGTTGATAGTGGAGTGGATAGTAATAATACAAGAGCACCAAACATTGTTGTGGAAATCACGAAAGGATCACGGCTTTGTCTGGAATGGGATGAAGTATATGAAAGATATGTGATATCCTTGAGCAAATTTAAAATGGAGGATCAATTATGTTTCGCTGCTAAAGTTGATATAGCCCATGTGAATAGACTTCAATGTGCTATAAGTGCATTGGTGAAACATATCGAAGACAAACTGTATCGCTTATTGTACATGCTTAGTATTATTGTTGTTGTTGTAATTATTCTATAAAATTGTTTCGAAATCAAAAATGTTCCCTTTCTTTTCTGGTCAGGGCTAACGAATCAGGGTCAGTCTAGAGTCAGCATTCAGAGTGAAAGGATTGAAAAATGAATAAATTTGAGAAAGAGAGAATTAGATCAAATCTAGTGTTTATGGAAAAACATTTGATTTTGGATGATGATTTTCCGAGTTATCTCTTCAACGCAGGATATTCTCTCGTCAGGGAACACTTGACAATATAATGAGGAGTGATTCTCCCCCATTGGACTATTGTATGAAACTTTTAAAATGTGATTCAAATGCTTATACTCATTTTATTGATATATTAATTGGAACAAAGCAGAATCATATCGTGGATACACTTTTGAAAACATTACCAACGGATTCAATGTAGATGGCTCCTCCTTCAAAGAGGTAACGTCACAGAGCTACTCCTCACCCCATTCCTCCACCTTGAATTTATCGAGCGAGGACGATCAGTTTCGTTTTAGCTGTGAGAGAGTTGACATCGGAAACCGAAAAAAATTTTCTATACATGTCCATTGTGCATGTACACTCTTGGCAGTTGGGCTCGATGTGAGAATTGTGCAATTACTGACGGCTATAATAAAAGTTGCAAAATTTTAGATCCATGCAAATTATATATAAACTGGAAAGTACAAATCAAATGATTAGTTAATGTTGTGAGGAGACGCGTGACCCTCACCCTAGCGGATATATGTGCCCCCATTTTCGCTACGATAAATGTGATCAGTGGGAGACTACGTACCCCGCTATGATTGGAAAGAATCCCGAACGTGATTTTAGTTTATTTCTACGAGATTGGTATCGTCGTGGATTTAAATTATTCTGGGAAGAGGAGTCTGGTCTACGATTCAACTGTTGGGGTAACAAGACAATTTGGTTTCTACGTCATCGTTGTGACGGCACTGCCTACTATGACTATGAACCAAGTGATTTTTATTTGGCAGTTACCGATTGTGATTCACCATTTGAAAACACTGTATGTGATATTGCTTCAAATAGACAGATTGAAACTCGAGAATTTCATAATATGAATGCAAATAGTATCATTGACTATACAAAGAGACATGACATGAGTGAAGTTACATTGTACTGTAGAAAATGTAACCCTGACATTGCAGTCAATCAAGATCAATATACAGTGAATCCAAAGGAGTTACCGGCCTTAGTGGTTCACGACAGTTGCCTATACACCGAAGAAGAAGAAAAAGAAATCTAAAGTGAAGATTTAAAGACATTGTTGTATATATATATATGCATTTTATTAATAAACAAATTCACAAACATTTTTTAAGCGCTTTACTCTTAGGGCACTGAAATCAATACTGTATAGTTCTGAGAGGATATTTTCCACTAGAAAGTCGTTCAGACGTGGATTGTCACTATAAATGTGGAGAAACTGCTTGTAAGTATAACCGCGACATCGGAACACAAAATATAGTAATGCATGGAAGCCACAGCTTTTAGTCGTTAGATCCTGCACTCTCCTCCGATTTTGAATATTAGTTTTCCCACTGCTCTTAATATAGTTGCTGATGTGGAGTGTGTAAAATTTATAGGGTAGACCAAGAGGATCCAAAAATTAAATCGTTTTCATTGTTTGAAAAATGCACAGTCAATGATCCATCAGCACAGTCGACGGACTGCTATTAACAATAATCAAGGTATTGTTGACACTTTGAATTTTTCCGAGAAAGTCCGAGGGCAGACAATAGGATTAATGGGACATGTAGGGGTCCATATTAAATACATTAATTATTTGACTGGTGTTCATGGCGCCAAGTCTAGTAAAACACTGCCTTCGGGAGTGATTTCCCAATAGGTTTCATATTTATTTAGTGAGATTAGTGCGATACTCTCAGGCAATGGATCGGCGAATGTACACTCTAAACGCACACTCCCCGTACGTACTATACTCATATCCTGCGTGCCAGACAAATCCAAAACAAAGATACAAATTTTTTTAGCAAACATTTCTTCAGTTATACCATTTTCGAAAAGTTGCGAGTCATGATCTAGGGTTTACATTGTCAACTTATACAACGTTCTAAGGAAGTTATCAAAAGATAAATTTTATATTTGAATACCATTTACTTTGCATACAAGAGATGAAAGTCCAAACATCTCGAATTTATGTGGGCATTAAGTCCACGATCCTATTGCACTGGCGCTTTTTACAAATGCCAAAGCGAGTTTTTATGGAATTTCACCATTGATAAATGGATGAATCGGTGAAGGTGCGTGAGCCCATTGCAATATGACGTTGATTGGTGATTGTATGAGGAAAAAGTAGTTTAATATTATTTCCATTGGCTCTCAGTTTTTCCACTGCCAAAGCAACAGAACTCATGACTTGCTGTTTACAGACATTAAGTATTGCCGAAGTGAAGGAGAGATTTGTGTCAAGATTGGCAGCAAGTTCTTTTCTCAGTAAGAAATTGGAGTGTTCAAGTGTCAGTTTTATATCCATTTTAACATTGGTTGGCAGCCATTGGGGTATATTAAAAATTTCATGATATATTTTTCCAAATAGATGTAATTCACTAGTTGTAGCATTTTTAAGTGCATCTAGACTATCAGTATTAGTAATATATTCATATCCATTGGAGGTGCCTGTCAATTCCTTGTATGACTTGGGTGTCATCAACATGAATTGCATATAGCTTGTATAATTTGAGAGATTGTTGCTTGTGCTCACCAGCGTGCCATTGATGTAGACACTCATTTGACGAAATAAATTATATAATATACAATTTTCATAGGATATCCCATTGGCCCGAATTGGCATTGTATTATCAGATTTCCTGACTTTTATTTTTAAATCTATAATTGTTGAAGACATTTCCATAAAGTAGTCTTCATTGGAATAAATTTGAAAGTGAATACTATCGGAGAGGGGTTGTTGAGGATAAAATTGTTCATAGTATCCATGCTTGACACTCACATCAACATTTTCTGCATTGAATAGATTCAATGAGGCGGTGATTGAAGGTTGAGAATCCTTATGCGGTAGGTAGGACATCTTAAGAGAAGAAATCTAGTTTCGATCAAACAAGGCTGGTCTCGGAGCTTCTTCTTCTGGGTCCAGTCCTGTTCGACTTTTTCCTTCTTTTCTTTGACAAGAGAGATGATGTCAATTATTCATGGTCTGATTAAGATCTACCGAGATGTGTATTATGCTTTGACCTTTTTATGCTATTACCAATCTGCTTTGGATTCTTGCAAGGGGTTCATTTATTAGATTGAAGATTTTTCGCAACATATTTTTTATAATCCTCGCCAGAGCCTCAATCGTATAGGGTAGAGGATGCAAAATCTGTCAAAGCCGATACAAGATATTTTATAGCCAGAGGTAGTGCAGAGCGAAAGAGCTTAGAAAACCAACTGCCAAGACTGTAGCCAGACATTGACAAGTGACCTTTGTAATAGTCCATTCCATTGCCCTTTTGTCTTGGGCCAAGAGTATTAACATAGCAGTCAATATCAGGACAAGTGAATACCACTTTTTTATTAGACATCTTGTTGTTGAACGATGGGACGAAAATGGTATGTAATCAAAGCCAAACCTTTTGAAATTGCTATGGGATCACCCAATTCATTTCTCACTGTTAAATGACAGAGTTCCAAATAGGAAATGCTTATGGGAATACACTGAAGAAGCTTTATATTGTAGTGGTGAATATGCTCTTCATTCGTTTTTCGTTCAAGAACTTGTAAGAGGGGAACATTTGAATTAGCATCCTCAGTTGTTTCCACAAATGAAGGGTACAAAAATATACATTTATCCGTGGAGAAGTCAGGTTGGTAGTCAGCAAAAATTAAGTTAGTGTTTCAGGCACTTTTACCATTGATTATACTCAGCTTAAAGCCAAGAAAATCCTTTAGGTTATTATTGAGAATAACCTTTTCGCTGGCAATAGGTGAACTAATGTAGATCTTGCCCTCCTCCTTTGAATAGTTGAAATGAAAAGCTCCTTTTTTACGAGCGGAAATTCTTTTATTAATAGAACGACATAAATCATTCATACAGGTGAGTTCCTCGTAGGGTAATTCAATGTATGGATAATCCATCGAATTGATTTTTAGAATTTGTTCTTGATCACTTGAGGGTGGTGGCGGCCAATCATAGGGTCTAATTTTTATTCCATATTTACAATCCTTTCTCAGGATGTCGTAGGTATTTTTAAGAATACAGTCGACAAGAGCCACTTCATACTTTCCGTTGTCATCGAATTTGATGGTGGGGGAGAGTTTCGTCCAAAAATCACTTGTTCTATTCAAGTCATTGTAGAGAGGATCGGAAACACTGGACATGAAAGTCATATAGAAATCATTGGGCATTGTCAATATCTTCAGCACTGACCCAAGAATCAAAATCTGAGTTGTATCCTAGCCAGCGAACAAGCAACTGTCTCTTGCCCCTACAAGTACGACTCTTTAATATCTTTTCAATTTGATAAATTTTACTAGTTTTTCTAACTTTTTGCAGTTCATAGTCATAAAAACCGCCGAGAATCTCATCATCTTTGGTGTCTCGCAGTCGATATGTCGTGGGCTCGGTGTCCAGGATTTTGGACACTTTAAAAAGTTCGGTGCTCCATAAATAATTCCCCTTTTCATAAATATTGGTGATTCTATTAATTCGAACAGTATCACCAACATTGAATTTCTTCTTCACATTTTTTTTTCTTTTTCACCATTGGAATATTGCTTTAGAAAAGCATCAAATGTATTTTCACTCCAGTGAACATCCCGA
The DNA here is from genome assembly GCF_049724085.1 of Artemia sp. Qi Xiang Cuo. NCBI lineage: Eukaryota > Metazoa > Arthropoda > Branchiopoda > Anostraca > Artemiidae > Artemia > Artemia sp. Qi Xiang Cuo. Next base: position 62,334,205 of record NC_142797.1, on the reverse strand, counting down.
GGGCTTGGCTTGGACAGAGATCAATGAGGTCGATGGTTGTATATCCGCATGATTTTATCTAAATGATGAATAAAAGTCGGTGTATTTTTCAGGGTACAATATCTTGAAATTAATAGACGAATCGTTCTTATTAATCGTTCAGCCAATGCAGCCTTTATGGGGCTGTGAGTATGATAGAGTGTTTTATTATATGTTAATAAAACCTTTTGTACATGAGGATTAACAAATTCATTGCCACGATCCGATGGAATTTTTCTATACGAATCCTGTTCGAGAATACTTTCAATGGCCCGAGCACCTTCCTCGCGTCTCTTTGATCATAGTGCGATGGCATATGCATATCGACTAAAGACACTGATTGCCACCAGAATATATTTGTAGGGTGCATTGTGACGTCGTTGAACTGCGTCTAAAGTTAAAAGATCCGTTTGCATTATATGCAGAGGGAAAAAGGCTTTAGTTTGTCGATATTGTTTGCCGCGAAGCCTGTGATTCCGATGCAGTGTGTAACTCGGTTCATTCTCTAGATACTGTTTTGCTTTTTCCAATGTGGTGCCAGAGACAACTTTATAAAGCGTTTTGGGAGAATTTAATCTTCCCTCTTCACCAATATTTTCATAGACACCTTTCAGAACTTCATCCATTTTTAATGCACACACGCAGTGTAATGTCCAGTCCCCTTTTGCACACTGTAGGGTTGAATTAATTCGTCCTCGCTTTTGACTAGCATCCACAGGTGTTGTAAAATCATTGCTTCTGCTGCTAGTATTTTCAAATATTGAATTTTCTTCTTCTTTTTTAAATGGTGTTGGTGTTGGTGGAGGACTATATTCTCTTAGTTTCTTTAGAATTTGCCTATTGCCAATAAGACTTTTGGGGAAGTTTGATACACTTAGAAAGGTGTATAGATTATCTTCAAAGGATAAGAGTTCTTTACGATTCGTCACCATATCACAAATTAAATCAAATAGATTATGACTCTCCCTCAGAATTGTAATTCGTTTCCCTGTGCTGTCGACCTGTTGATCCGGATTTTCCAGCACGAGATATGATAATACGTTTTTAATCAGTTCACGATAGGTGAGTGTCACTAGGCTCCCAATGTTCAATACAATTGAATTCAATTCCTTCTCCTTTGATGCTGCTGCAGAATCTTGAGGAAATGTTTCCTGTTTAGAGGGATCGGTAACAGTGGCGGCGGCAGTGGGTCTCTCACGATATGTTTTATGTTTTTCCACACGTCGCAATGCATCTTGAAGTAAAAGCAGTTTTTTGTCATCGGCAATATTCTCATCATTATTGAATTTGTTTAGATTGTCTTCAAAATGTTCGACGGGCGATGGGACAAGTTCAAATGGCGTCAATTTATAGGGTTTAGCCATTCTCTCTCTAGAGAAAACTGTCTACAAGTCCTACAATTATTGGCAGTAAAAGTGTGGAAAAGCTACCACCCGCTTGAAGGAGACGTTTTCTTTTAAAATTTTTCCCTTGTTTTTACAAGCCAAGACGCGTAGAGTTGAACGATGTTGCTTTGTCTGTTGTCTAACACCTTCTGACAGTTGAATATTGCCCTCGGTTAAATTTAAACAAAGTTCAGATATTAGATTAATGAAATCATTGTCAAAACCATGTTTGAGTATGGCCTTCCTAAGCAAGGGTTTTGAAGTGCTTAAAACGGAAAATAAATGCCGTTGTTCGTGTAGTTTCTTCAGTGTCATAACGCCAACTAATAGCCTTTTCTACTGTTCACCGGAAGATATACTGTAATTTAATTGTCGAAAATGTCGGTGACTACACGTAGATCCTCGGGTGTGCTCTGATTAAGATCCAGCAAAATGTAACCGTAGGGTTTATTAGTCGCCTGAGTGTACGCTGACAACAGAAATTTAGGGGCGCCGGGGTATATCTGTTTATTGAGAGTTATTAACGAGCTAGAATCACGAACAATTCGATAGATAATATAGATAGTACAATTCAAAGCAAGAGTTCGCATACATTTGCTCTGATGAAACATATTGTGTAGAACCAGGGTTATGGAAATGTGTTCATGGTGGGAGCGAACAGTAAACAGTTGTAGCATTTTCTGTGATAACTGTTCAATGGATTTAGCCTAATCCTCAATAATCAGCCATGAGTTCGATTCAATACTATTGAAAACATCAAGTCCCCGTATGAATTGTATTGGTATGGTTGTGTCAATAGCTTTTATTTGATCATAGGACTCCTGCCAAATACTATAGCAATAGTAGATTTTTTTCGGTTTTTCCAAAAACATTTTATCGCAATTTTGAATTATTTTAGCTAAAAGTGTTGTTTTCCCCGACATTGAGGGCCCACACAGAAACGATCTGAAGGGTGTTTTAAATTGATACATGCTGCTGCTGCTGCTGCTGACAACAGTTGGACTACAACTAACTGTAAATCATACGTGTCCAATGAATAATTAGTAGTAGTAATAGTTTTCCCATAGATCTATCTAGTACGTTAACAAGAACAGTTGACAAAATTTAATGGCAGCATTTATTTCGGCAACATGAAAACGTCTAAAACGTAATTGTTCAACGTGAACAATTGACAACGATAAAAATGACACTTTATGTACAACAAAAATAAAAACACTTTTTGTCCATCAACAGCAATAAAACTTTCTTGTACAACACTTATTGTCTTTAAACATGAACAAGAGCAAGAACAACACTTTATGTACAGTAGTAGCAAACACACACACTTTTCTATACAACAAAAAAAAACACTTGAAAACAATACTTGAAAACAACAGAAAAAAAACACTTGGAACATGAACTAGCATAGTTGAACATTATGAATTTAAAAATGGGGTCACACTTTATGTACATTAGTAGCAAACACACACTTTTTTGTACAACAAAAAAACCACTTGAAAACAACACTTGAAAACAACAGAAAAAAACACTAGGAACATGAACTAGCACAGTTGAACATTATGAATTTAAAAATGGGGGCCCCCCCACCCCCCGGGGCCAAGGGGCCGAAGGCCGGCCGGCCGCGGGCGGGCCCCCCCCTCCCCGGGAGCGGCCGCGGGAAGGGCCCCCCCCCCCCGGGAGCGGCCGCGGGAAGGGTCCCCATCCCCCCGGGAACCGCGGTGGAAAAAAACTATACACAATAGTTGTCGTCACTGCTACAGGTTAGTGGTTGATTTAGTTGAGGTTAGATAAGTTAATTTATGAACGGGTTGGGTGGTTAGTTAATTTATGAACGGGTTGGTGGTGGTGGTTAGTGGTTGGGTTAGTCAGATTAGGTTAATTTATGCAGACCAAGTTGATTGCGATAGTCTATGCATTCAACTCGGTCTGAAATACGATAGTGGCCATGAGGCAGGACACTCACACCATTGTCGAGCAGATAGACTTTGTCAGATATACAAGACATTGCATTTTTTTCCACTCTCATAGCATAATTTCTATACTGTAGAGAGCGAATTGCAAGCACTTGTGCTCTCGGCACTAGGCTACTTTCTACACAGTCTCTGTACACACTCATGTTGAAATTGTTCTTTACAAAATGTGTAGGCACCCCTTTACACGCCTTCTTTTCATCCCCACTTTGTGTTTCAACGCAATAAAATTTGGGACCCGGGAACACCCTCCTGGATATCAAATCACCCTCTGTCTCTGATATTAACAGTAATAATTTGCTGGGGGCTTGTTGTTTCACCCACTTTAGATAGAGTGACGGATTCCAGTTTGTAAAATCTATCCGCAAGCTGATGTGTTTCCACTTCTCTAAATCACCCAATAAATCTTCGGTCCCTTTTACCTTTAGCAGAAGAGAATCTTTAGCCCCACAGTAAACTTGATCCTCTCCCTCCGGTGGCCATTGCACCTTGCACACATTTTAAAAAAACGACAACATGAGCTTTTTGGAAATTTCTAGTACTGAACTACCTCCTTCTGTATTCTTATTCAGTACCACATTTCACTTTCGCCTGTGTAGAAAAACCATGCCAGTCTCTATGCCCGTGAACGATGTAAAATAAGGATCGGCAATAATTCGTGCAGACTCTAGAGGGTCAGTCACGACGTCGCAGCGAGATCTGTTACGTACGCTTTCACACATTTTGCCAAACGCTGAATTTAGAATCAGTTTGTACATTTCCTTCTCCACCTTGGAGTTTGCCCTAGAGCGTTTATCGACAAAAGTGTCGATAAACGTCTTTAAATATGGTCGCTGATTGAACTCCAGGACCCTATGTATTTTGGTGATCTTGAAGCCATTGTTCACCATCCAGTGCAAAAGCACATGGTGAACAACGATATTCTCCTTGGGGTCCAAATCAGCAATCAGTTTTTGCTTAGAGGGAGTACAGTGCATCCCCATATCCTCAACCAATGATCGATTGTAGGGGCTCAATGAGTCCCTGCTCACGGGCCGATTGAGACAGGGAAAAACAAAATCTTTAACTGAGTCGTGAAGCGCCAGCGGGATGTGCCCGTCAATTTCAAAGAACCATTCTTGTGGCCCATTGTCCTTGACGGTGGTAATTTCGGGGAACTCATAAGGATTCTCAAGCCATCGATAGTTCCCACACGGCAAAGAGTAGTGAGACATTGCCGAGGGGTACAATGAGTTCATGTCCAAGAACACTGCATTTGACTTTGCACCGCTGCTGTTTTGTCCGCTCGGATCAGTTGACAAGACGCGGTCCCCATGAAAAACATACCCACCCCTCATTGAACGCTCTACAAAAAGGTGCTGATCTACATCTGTGATTAGGCCTATTTCCTCCCGACAAATTTTTAAAATCAAATCCATCACCAAATGGGATGTGGAAAAATAGTAGCTTATATCTAACCTGAACTCTGAATAGATTTGGTCTGTGTTCTTACAGACTATATCCAACAGAGTTAAAACGTCACTGGCCAAGTACAGTCTACAATAATCCCACCCATTTTTACATTTCCCCTTAGACCACACCTTCTTGGCAAACTCATATTCCTTGGCTGTGCATTCATTACTGGTCAGTGAATTGTAAAAAGCTTCAATTCGAGGTAGTTTCACCTCGCTTAAGTGAGCGCCAGAACAGTATTAGTCGTATGCATATACACCTTTGCAGGTCAACAGGTCATACATTTCACTGTCTGGAAAGTGCTGTTTAAGCAAGGGAAAGCTATCAAAATTGTCGCTTTTCTGCACTTGAATCAATTGACTCAATGCCTTGGGAAAAAAACTAAAAGAATCTAAAAACCTGATTTTATTCTAACACGTATGCCCATTATCCACTGCCTGCCATTTCAGGTCGAGAAGCAACAACTTCTCGGCAAATTTGGGAATAATGTTATAGGTAAATGAATTATTTACCCATGAACTGTCGACCCTTTGCCATCCCTGTGCATACGTGCCAGTGCCGGTAAAATAAATTTTAGATCGTAATTTGAGTTGTGAATAAAAAGAGGAATAAAAAACTGCTGGCCAATGTTTAAGTTACACGATTGACGAGCTGCCCCTCTAAAATTACTACCCCCAGAGGACATTTCCTGCCACTAGTGATTAGGATCTCTGACTTTCCCCCTCCCACCACCTCTTTTCCCTTTAGTCCCCTTATCCCCCTCTACAAACTCCCCCTTACAAACCCAACATATTTTTTGATTTTTAATCGCAAGACGATCCTCTGCAGACAAAACTATTGGGTAATGGGTATTTCTCAAACGAGAAATAGCACCATTAGCTGTGTCAATTAGTTTAGTCAGTGCCTTGACCATACACTCCTCCTCATCCAATGTTTCTACTATTTCTAACAACCGCATAGTGTTAGAACTGTCTCTTTGCGCATGAGCATAGGACACTGCAATAGCTTGATGTTCTTTGACTCGGTTTGGAAATCGAGGATCATTCACCACCACCAGCTTAGCTTCACAGTCTAAAGATATTTTGTTGCACTGGAGGAGGGTGTTTTGAAAATTTTTAAAACGTAAAATAGCCCTATCCCCTGAAACCGTTTCCACTGTCTGGTAGCCATGCCGTCTACAATGCCTAATGGGATTTTGCAACTTTAATTCAGTCCAAAATCGAGAGAGGCATGTCGAACAGTAGAAACGTGAACTCTGTTTCTTACCCTCCCCCAGAACTCTACTGATGTCTGTAATAGGATTAAAATGGCCAATTGAATTGGCAAAGTCACTAGATGGTGGTGTATACAACAACCAAACCCAGTGTTTGACTAATTCAATTGACGGGCCTCTTACTGGGAAAACCACCCCCTTCTTTTTTAAACGAACCCAATTTTCAAATTCAGTTTCATACTGAACCACAGTAACGCCAATATTTAAATGGGCATTAGCCCTTTCAAAAATATCAATAGATCATAGCGTTACTGGGTATTTTCCTTCTAAACAAAAGAAATCTACAATGGGGAAATTGGACCCGTCATTCTCATGTACAGCCCAATTTTCTAAATTCGTCGTGGTAGCGTCACGTGCTAGAGGCTCGAATGCAGATATGAGGAGAGCGTAACTGAAACAGTTTGCACCTGTTTCAAAACGAATCCATTGGATATCTTGACATCCTTCTAAATCTAAATTATATTTTAAAACTGTACCCTCATCCAAATGCCCACCTCTTATAATAAAATCTTTCTTAAATTTACAGATATTTACGCTTAAATTTTCAACAAATGAAACTATAGAGCCGCGTACAATTTAATTAAAGTTATAAATATTCGCCAAAATTTGACCTATACAATACCTGAAAACACCCTCAAAATTTTCTAAATTCGGATAAATCACGCGCATCTCGGAATGTATATAGTGGTGGTAAACTTCGCTTTTCCCCTCATTTAAATAAAACACCTTTAAAACAATAGAAACCTTAATTGAATCCCTCCCCCATTGAACGTGGTTCTCCAGCAGTGCACGAATTTTATCTACATAGACATGCACAATTTCTACGGGATCAAACACATAATTTCCCCCCATTAGCGTATTAAATGGGTCCCCAAAATTTGCAGTGTAAAAAAATATTGCATTTAAAATTGTGTTGGACAGCTGAAATTCGGGAAAATTCGTGACTTGGGCATTACCCCCGTCCCCCTCTTATATATTATCAACACTCCCTCCCCCACATTGTTCAACAATATTTGGGGTATGCGAATGCTCCACTTCAGTTGTTTGAAATGGATTCGTTAGAGTATCGGAGGCTAGAGGAGGAGGGTTCCCAGTTAAGTCGTTTGTAAAATCCTCCAAAATTTGTAAGGTGTTTGGACTCAAGTCCCCCTGCTCAACTGCGCTATAATCTACATTTAAAAAATCATCTAAAAACTCATCAATATTATCAGGTATTTGCTCATTAACGATACCACTCCATGGTGAATTGTTAGGGAGCTCCACCGGTGATTCCTCTCCTCCAACTGATGATGATGGTGACAAGGAATATGGTACCAATGGTCCAATCTATAAATCAATAGCTTATTTTCAAAGTGTTCAAATCACCCCTACTGTTTTTAAAATTTGGATTAGTATTTACGTATTATTTAAAACGAGCTTAGTAGTAGTAGTAGCAGTATACAAATAGTAGCATTTGGTCAATTCACTGTTCCCCCCACAACTATCTAAATTCTGAAAGTTCCAACTTCCAACTTAATATATGATATTTAAGATCTAAAACGCCGCTTTACATAGAAGGAACAAAATTTGATTTAGTTCAAACAACTCCCCTCAATTTCCACTATTAATACTCCCCCTCCGAGCCGGCGCTTTCCCGCAGCGCTTCCCCCCGGCGCTTCTCGGGCATCATAGCGCTTCCCGGCCACCACCGCGGCTCCCAGCCGTTTACATAATGTCCTAAAAAAAAAATTGTTAGACCATAAGTCGTTTCTCTCTCTCTAATTCCCTATAGGTTGTCTAGGACTCATTAGCTTAATTATTGTAAGCCACGTCTGTTCTGCTACAAGACTGTTCAGCAGGAAAATACAACGGAAACCGTTAAATGGGAAACCGTTAACTCATATTGTCAATGTTTCCCCCTAAATTCTTGGCAAGTTGTAAGCTGTCAAAAATATTACACAAATTAGAATCCATATGTGCAAAGAGATAAATGGGATAATCTCTGTCCTTCCCATAAAACTATAATATTCAATTGTGAAAAATAGCATTTTGAGTTTCATAGTGGAGAGATATCAGTAAACTAGAAATTACCTCAGAATATTATTATGAGATATCGAAGAGATAGCAACAGTGGGGGGACAGAGAAAATAGCAAAGATTAGAAAAAGAGCGGTTTGACATGCAAAAACAAAAAAATTATATTTATATATCTCTGAGGGAGGGGGGAGCAGAGAAATTTAAAATAATGGTTGGGGGCGAGGGGTTAATATTTTATTATCTCTGAGATACACTTTTATAGTGTTGAAAAATAGTGAAAAGAAAAGACTAAAAAAACATTGGAAGAAATAGATATATATTTCTATAACTAGAGGTAAAAATGCTCACATTTTCAAATCCTGGCTGCACTTGGGTGCCGGATGGTCCAGTAGCGCGTGTTCGAGGGCAACCTCATGATTTTGTGTAGTTCCTGAGACCTTCGACAATGTAGGATAAGAGGATGACGGGCAAGCTAACTCACAATTTTCCGCAACTGCGGCATTGAAAGCATCCATCCACTCTCTTTTGGGTTTTCGCCCTGGATGTATTGTTGCCTGCGCTGATGAAGCTTGGGCAGGTATTGTAGAGCTGGAGGGCATCAGACAGCGGCCATATTGTATAACTGACGCCCTCACAGGGGTTTTATCTTGGACTCTAGTTCTCTTACTGGGAGGCGAGGGGCATTCTTCACAATTTGCCTTAAAGAAGAGAAAAAGGTCAGTATGGAAAATAATTTCCCCCTTTTTTACAGAAGGAAAATTAGTACTCCCTAACCATAATTTTGTCTAGAACGCATTTATCACTAAGAAAACCCCCCTACGCCAAAAGTAAAGCAAAAGATAAAATTTGCAAGATATGACCCTATTTTTACCTTGCTGAGAAAATTTTTTAAATGTTTCCCTTCTATAGGTCTTTAAAATAGAAAAAAGATTGTTAGCCTAGCAGCTTATAGGCCTAAATTACAATCTTGGATGTAAATGTACACTTAATAAAGCTGTCTTTTTTTCTTAGAAACCCTCTGTCCTCTTACTGCCCTAACGCGAAGAAACAGTTTTGTTTTTTCATTTTAAAATGATGGCGATAGAATTGAGGCATGGCCCCCTTCCCCCTTTCGCCAATGCCCTAAATATATTGTTAGACCTTAATTTGAAAATAACTCGTTTCACTTCTTCAAATAAAGATTGCATAGGCCTGTGCTTAATAAATTGCAATTGTCTGAAAACCCGTTTTAATTTGACAGGAAAAACAAACCATTTTGATCTGAGAAACCTTTTACTGGAAGTGCTTTAAAAAGGGAGACAGCTAATTTTAACCTCGCGCTGGAGAGCCTTATGTCAAAACCAGAGCGGCTTAATAACAACAGAGCGACGGATGTCTCAGTTAGAGAAAAGATTACGATACAGAAAAGCCGAAATTTATCGAAAAAGAGAATTATTTCTATTATGAGAATTATCGTTGTAAAACAGTGGGGGATGGGTTAGGTTTATGTGGTAAAAAAAACATATTTTATGTTTTCTATCGAGTATAAAGATAGCATGATGGTGTTTTTTAGTGTGGGGGGGGGGACTTAGATATACTGGAGGGTGATCAAGGAAAATAATTTTATTTTGAAAATAAAAATTAAAAATGCACTCACATTGCTAATTGTGGCTGCCAAGGCTTCAACCTCATCAATAAAATTTAGTGTTATATCCATTGTGTCACAATACTTTCTGATAATTTAATCACAATGCATGTCCATTATATACGAAATCTCAAGGGGGAATTGTTATGTAACGGGGAAAACCATATGTAAGCAAGCTTCTGATTGGCTGAGAAGGAGGATGTAGCCGACTCTCTGATTGGCTGAGAAGGAAACACGTGATCTAACTGTTTCCTATTCCTGAAAACTCTTAACATTCCCCTCGAGCATGCACGTGGACAAAACAACAACAACAACAAATACTGTTTCCTATTTCTGGATCATAACATTCGCCTCGAGCATGCACTTGGCCAAAACATCAAATAAATGGACCTTGAAAAAAGAGGTCATTGACCGATTAACCACGTGTTCTCCCTAGGGACTCTATGCCCATATATGGACTCCCGTCACGATCAATAGGGGCCTTTCTACAGCTATATATTTACAATTTAGGGGGGGGGAAGTTGTTACAATTATTGTGCATATTATGAAGTAAGAACTGTTTTCTGACTCCAAACTATACAACTACTTTACCCCCCCCCCCTTATATGGAAATATGTAGCCCAAATTATATATTTCCCATTATATTCTGTTACTTTCCTTTGTCTTGTCTAGCGCTAAGCTGCAAAAAACTAATGAAGAAACTGGTTTTGTTCTTGAGTTTTACACAGCGTGAACTTGAGTGAACTATCCAACTACTTTACCCCCCCCCCTTTATGTGCAAATATATAGCCCAAACTATATATTTCCCATATATTAGTAGTACCGTATTAGTTAGTCCGGGACGAGATTGCGTAGTATGCCTTACCACGGTCATTCATCTATTGATACAGACGATACATGCCTGGCCAGACGGGTTTCTGAGGTAACACCTATTTTCTGCGCCAATCAGAGATGTTGTTACTAACTGTACTCCATATATCCATATATAAGGTCTAAACCCTACAAGAAATTGCGCAAGAATATGTGCGAAGTTTCACGGGTACATGGCTTACCACGGGCACGTATCAATTGATATTGAGGGTACAAGACTTGTCAAACCTGTTTTTGTATGTTCAATAAGCAAAACTAGAGATCTTTATATTGCGTATTCAAAGGTGGTTTCTTTGTAAAAATACTAGTTTTGGCCGGAGGTCACATAATCATGTTTTTTCTGCATAAATTAAGGCGGAATTTGTTTTTCTATATCAGTTTGAAAAAACAGTTCGAAAAGATAGTTGAATTTATTAAATTTATTCGTTTTTAAAATGGAAAACTCCAGAAGGATTATGGTAAGTGGACATTTTTTATTCTTGTATTAACAAAAAAAAACAAATATTTTTCGTATTTAGCGTTTAACTTTCATCTGGGTTTAGTAAACTATTGCAATTATCAATTGCAAATTCATATGTTTTTGTAACAGCTGGTCGGGTATAAGGGTATTTTGCCTTAAAACGCTTGCAAGAATATCTCATATTTAAGAGTAAAATTATCTGTCATCTGGGTTTCAGGGAACTAATGCGATTATCAAATACAAATTCACATGTTTTATGACACCCGTTCAGACATAGGCTATTTGGCCTAAAATTATTCTTAAGTACATTTCAGAAATATCTCATTTTTAAGACTAAAATTGAAAGATGCGTCTCCTTTAAATATATACAATATCGTTAATGTGTTGGGGTGAGCTTTAGTTTTAGGGAGGGGGACGGTATCCCCATTAAGATTCTGAATAAATATTAAGCGAACCTAATAGTCAAAATTGTTTTTTCTTTCTTTATGTATCGTATTTAAAATATAGATAGATGGCACCCGTTCAGATATAGGCTATTTGGCTTAAAAGGGTCCTTAAGTCTGACGCCACTTATATAGCTCAGATCATATTACTGAACATGGCTAAGGGATCTTTGATCGCATACGCCCCGTCAACTGATAGACAGGTCATTTCTGATAAGTTATCTGCCATTTCTGACGTAATTACATTGATCAGACAGATTTGTGTAACTTTGGGTGGGTAGGAAAGAAGCAGTGAGGGTGCAAAAAACAAACACCTATTACCATTCTACATAAATGAAAATCCACACTACTACTACTACTAACAACTCATCGCAGCACCAAGCCGCCTGAGGCCAACACAGCTACGCACGCTCCTCCTCCACCCCAATCTATTCAAAGACTCCCTTTTTTACACCCGCTCACGAAGTTCCCATTTCCTTTAAATCTTTCTTTATGACGTCCTCCCACCCCAGACGAGGATGACCTGCTTTCCGTTTATCCCTAGACGGTTGGCCGAAAAGAACAATCTTCGGCAATCTGTCATCCTTCATCCGCACAACATGCCCTAACCACCTCAACCTTTCTCTCATTATAGACCTAGAAAGCGGTATTTTATTCAGGTTCATAATGCACTTACATTTTCCCATTGCAAGTCCCCTTTTAATCAACCTGATTTCCGTTTAACATTTAACTGGTCAGGAAGTAATTATCTTACACCCCAGGGTCAGCGAAGAGTAGAGTTCCTTCGCGCCTTGACCAATCAGAGACGGACTCCTCTAGCAGTCATTTGCTTGTGTACGAATACCCGCTTCTGATTGTGCATAGATTTAAATGAGACAGCTATTTGTTGAAGGAATTAACTTGAGTTAAAAAATAAATATTTTTCATTCGCGCGCTTTTTAAAAAACTATCCTCAAAGCTTTAGTTCTACAATTACGAGACAAGAAAGGCTAAATATCCTCAAACTGTTATTTATAATTTCGTAAATCATTTCTTTCTATGATTGTGATCAATAGACTCTTTCGAGATTGTTATCATTCTAATAGACATGTATATAATACACGATTCTGCAAAACCTGATCTAAAGCACTTGCCGTGACATCTTTGCATGTTTCATTGGCAATCTTAATTAAGGAAACTCAACGAGATGAATGCCGTGTTATTTGGCTTACTTACGTTATAATTCCTATTTTGACCCACTAATAATTTTAAATCGGTTAGTTGTATGTGTGTATGTGTGTATTTACTGTTGTAGGAGAAGAAGATGGAGCAAAAAACGAAAAAACCATAATCAGATAGTGTTTTAACTTTAATAAATTTATATGAATTGTGGTACTTATTTAGTAGCCGGTAAACATGTGACTAGAAGTGCATTGAAATACTTTTCGAAAAAAATAGGTTATGCTTCTTAGTGAGGTATTGACAATTCCGTAACAGATATTTTTTATCATACTTTCTTTTATTTCATTAGCATTAACCAAACTTCACGTCGTGTATGCTTACAAACTGCTAAATAAGTACCGGGCTTTCTCTGCTTAATTATTTTCCGTGAAATTAATATCGTAAAAGAGCAAAATATAGAATTGGTCAAGTTGTCTGCAGGTACTTTATATGATTGAAGTGGACAACTATTTAGCCAATATAATGCTAGTAGAAAAGTAAGTTTTGACGGCGTGGAGCAAAAAATTTGACTTTGGTGGGGTGGAGCAAAAAATTTGAGCAAAAAATTTGACGTTTTTTTTACTTTGTAAAATAGTGGATATTTCACAAGGAAAATAAATCCTATTTTTATAGATTAACATCGGTAACATCAGCTCAATCGACATCAGCTCAAGAACCAGTTATTTTCAATGAGCCTTCAGCAAACCTATCACCACCAACGGATTTTAGAGATGTTTATTTAGTTGTTGATAACATAGAATGGCAAAAGGGGTTTCTAAACGATTGTTTTGGGGAATTAGCTAATCTAGACGATTTAACCTGTGATATAGATATGAGTGAGAACCTGAAATGGACAAATATATCTATAAATGAATATTTGGGGGATAGGCCCACAAGTGTATCTAAACCGGGTTCTCATGCTAACAGTCATAATCAATTTCCGTCACAAGAAAATGCAGTCTGGCTAGACCAGCTATCTCCAAATATCGTGAAAAGAATCCTCAGTGAATTAGGTGATTTCAACCCCCGCCCAACTAATGCAGTTAAACATACTGGGGGTGGTGCTATTGACGATTACATGCCATCCCCCACTATTTAGGATAACGAGAGCAGTGAAACATTACCCCCATAAGCATTTATACTACCAGATTTCTTCTTGTCTAACTCTGACTTGCATCATACTAATGTGTACACCGCAAATTTCGTTGACCCCTTCAATTCTTTAATGTCAGGGGGTATAGTAACAGACCCCCTGGCTATTACTCATTCCTATGTTAACAAGATTCGAGCCCTTCTTGAACAACAGATGCAGGTGTGGGGAGGGAGGAAGAGTTTAAAAGCATCAATAGCACTAAGATATACTTTTTTAATGAGAATGCGAGCGAACTCTATTCAAAATACTTGCATATAGAAATGTTAGCAATTCGTCCGCATTTGGCAAATTCTGAGGATTTTTTTATGTTGGGTTAGTAGCATTGTGACTAAACTGGATAATCATAAAAAGGTGTGTAGCGGTTCAGTGGTTCTATTTGATGAGAATTTAAGAGGTGACGTATTTAGGTTTAAAAAGGATTTTTTTTTAAAAGGTGGGGCTGGGTGAGCTGGGTTGGTTCTTTAGTTTTATAATATCATTCTGATTTAGAGGGTTGTCAGGGAATACAACGGGTCTGTTTTGATGCGAGGCTACAGTGTTTCAAGTATACATTTTTTATTGCCGCCTTTAGACCCCTATTGAAAGATGCCGCTAGGAAAGCGTTGGATAAATTGGCAGCTAATAGGAATGGGTCGAAGTTTCCTAAAGTAGATTTAAATTGTTTAAATGGTAAATTTCCCGTAACATTAAAAGGGATAGATATTTTTGGGCGGGCTAATGAACATTTAAAGATTGGTGTTACGGTGCTACAGTATGAAACAGAATTTTAAGATGGTCAGCGTTCTGATCAAAAGGGTGTATTATTTCCAGTCAGGGCTCCGTCCATTGAGTCAGTGAAACATTGGGTCCGGCTTCTATACACACCTCCTTCAGAGCCTGATTCAATAGGAAATTTTAATCAAATTACAGATATTAGTAGGGTTTTATGTGAGGGTAAACATGGGGGCGTGGGGTGTATTCTATTATTGTCTAACATGTCTCTCCAGATTTCTTAGTAATTTTAAGTTAGAGCATCATGTGAAACACTGTAAATTTCACGGATACCAGGCTGTGGAAAAGGTTAGCGGAGATTGGGTGATCTTACTTTTTAAGAACTTTCAGAACACGCTCCTGCAGAGCAAAAGGATCGCTTTTGACTGCGAGGCCAAACTCACATACTTGTATGATTCGTCAAATCCGAATCGTGTTAAAATACATGAAGCCATAGGGGTCTCTTACGCACACGCGTAAAGAGACTCGAGTAATACCATGCAAGTTCTGGATGTAGTTGAGTCGTTGGGGCTGAAGACTGCGTGCGCACGGCATTGACCAGTCTGATTAAAATAGCGAATGGTGCGTTTTTTCGCCTTCGCTACACAAAATACCCTATGCTCCTTTCACCAGATGACAGATTGGCCGTTAAAAATCGTAAAATATGTTGGGTTTGCAAGGGAGAATTTGATGATGCCATTGGGAATGGGACAAAGAGGAACGTGATCGAATATGATCATTTATGGCAGGAAATTCAATCGGGAGGGAGTAACTTTAGAGGGGTTGCACATCAATAGTAAACGTTAGACAGCCATTTTTGTCTTGGTTTTTATACACAATTCCAATTATGATTTAAAGTTTATTTTACCGGCGTTGGCCCGCATTGCCAAGGGAAGAGTTGCAGATAACGCATGGATAGATGGTTCTTTTTCTTATAATATCATACCCAAATCATTGGAGAAGCTACTGCTGCTAGAGTTCATGTGGAAAACAGTAGACAAGGGTAACACGTGCCTGAATAAAACCCGTTTTTAGGCTCTTTCAGTTTCTTCCCCAAGTCTCTAAGTCAATTGATTCAGGTACAGAAAAGCGACAATTTTGTTAGTTTCCCGCTCCTTATACAACGTTTCCCCGATGAAGAAATGTATGATTTATTAACGTGTACGGGCAAATGTGCGTATGATTACTATAATTCTACCTCAAGGCTAGACGATGTATCAATACCGCCTAGCGAAGCATTTTACAATTCTCTTACGAAGAGTCAGTGTACCACTGGTGACTATAAATTTGCCAAGAGGGTTTGGGCAAAAAAAAGGAGGGTATAAAAATGGGAAGAATTACTGTAAACTGCACCTACCAGTGATATACTGACTCTTCTGGACAATGTGTGCAAAAAGAAGGATAAAATCTATGGAAAATTTGGGTTGGATTTAGGGTATTATTTTGTGACTCCTCATCTGGTGATGGACTTGATTCTTAAAATCAGCAAAGAACAAGTAGGTCTAATCACCGACCTGGATCAGCACATGTTTGTAGAGAGATCAATGAGGGTGGGTATTTTTTTAACGGGGATCGTATCATAAAACTGATCCAGCCGGACAGCACACCGATGAAAAGTCAGATGCATTTCTTTTGGATATGAATTCCCTTTACCCGTCGGCAATGTCTCACCACTGTGTGCCGTATGGGAATTACAAATGGCTCAACGATCCATGTGCTTCGAATTTCTCCAACAAAGCTACTGTTGAGGAGAATGGGGCCCAAGGATGGTTTTTTGAAATTGACGGTAAAATACCCACGGAAATCCACGACTCGGTAAAAGACTTTGTTCTCCGTGCATAAACAGACCGGTGGGTAGGGACTCTCTGAGTCCATAAAATTTATCTTTAGTAGAGGAGGGGAGAATGCAGTGAGTACTTAAGATTTCAAGTCAATCTTGGAAAATACTAGCACATCTAGTGAAATCATTGATTTGAAAATGAGGAGGAGCACACCACTGATAGCTTGACAAAAGCGAAGACTTATTGATATCAACTCAACACCACCACAAGCCACTAGCATACAAAAGGGTAGTGGACGTTACACTACGTGCTTGCGTTCAAAATGGTTGATGTTTTGAAACGTGTTTGTGAAAATATTGGTGAAGTGGGAAGTTTAAGTGTCCCCACCACTCTTTCCAAAGTCACTGGTGTTGACACTAAAAGTATACAAGACTATCTACAAAATGAGTCAAGTTACACTCTGCATAGAAATCATAGGCTTCGTGCTAATCATTATCGAAAAACTAAAGCCTTTTTCCCCCTACATATAATGAAAGCAGATCTCTTAACTTTAGATGAGATTCAAAGGCGTCACAATACACCATACAACTACATTCTACTTGCAATCAGTGTTTTTAGTCGCTATGTATATGCCATCCCATTGCGGACAAAGAGAGGTGTTGAAGTTGCTCAGGCTATAGAAAGAATTCTCGAACGAGATTTATATACAAAAAATTCAAACGGATCGCGGTAGTGAATTTGTTAATCAACATGTTGAAAAAGTACTAACGAAACATAATACAATACTCTATCATCGTCATAGTCCTATAAAGGCTGCATTGGTCGAACGATTGATAAGAACTATTCGACATTTAATTTCAAGATATTATACATTGAAAAATACACCTGCTTTTATTCATGATTTAGATAAAAATCATTTTGATTTTTAATCAACCACCCCATCGATCATTGTCCAGCTCAACCCCAACGGAAGTTCATCATTCTGATCATGATACCTTTGATGCTTTTCTTAAACAATATTTCACTGAAACGCTAGTGAAGAAAAAATTCAATGTTGGTAATACTTTTCGAATTAAAAGAACAATTAATGTTTTTGAAAAGGGCAATTACTTATGGTCCACTGTCCTTTTTAAAGTGGCAAAAATCCTAGACACCAAACCCATAACTTATCGTCTGCGAGATACCAAAGATGAAGATATTCTCGGCAGCTTTAATGACTATGAACTACAAATAGTTACAAACACTAGTGAAATCTATCAAATTGAAAAGATATTAAAGACTCGTACTCGCAGGGGCAAGAAACAGTTATTTGTTCGGTGGCTAGGATACAGCTCTGATTTTGATTCTTGAATCGGTGGTGGAGACATTAACAATGCCCAATGATTTGTTTGTAACATTTATTTCTAATGTCTCCGAACCTCTCTACAATGAGCTCATTAAAACAAGTGATTTTTGGACGAAACTCTCCCACCATCAAATTAGACGGTGCGTATGAAGTGGCTCTTGTCGAATGTATTCTCAAAAATACCAATGATATCTTTAGAAAAGATCGCAAATATAATATAAAAAGTAGACCCCATGATTGGGGTTTAATTTTTATATTTATTAGACCCCATCTTGGTAGCTGGTTTGCTAGGCTATCTCGTTCTGCACTACCCCTTTCCAGAAAATATCTTATACGTGCTGCATCAAATTTTGCTGCCTCAACACTACAGGACTGGGGGTCGGGTATAAATTTCAACGAGAGTGTTAAAGAAAATACTAGATCTCCAGAAAGAGCCGTTGGCGAGCAATTAAAATCTCAGCAAAATGGGAAGGGGATAAAAAGGGTGCGTGTTCATCATTCACTCATCAGTCTCTACCCAGGCGAAAAGTGAAGGACATCAGAAACGACTTTGAGGAATAAAACGAAGAACACCAATAAGTAGCAGAAGAAGAAAAATATTGTTAGATCAAAGAAAATTTCTTCTCTTAAGATGACCTATCTCCTCCACAAAGAATCGCATCCATCAATCAGCTCCTCATTGAATCTGTTCAATGCTGAAAATATTGATGTTAGTGTTAAATATGGCTACAATGAACAATTTCATCCTCAACAACCTCTCTTGGAATATATACACTTTCAGATATTTTCCAATGAAGACTGTTTAGTTGATTTATCATCAACATTTATTGATTTAAATGTTGCTGTGAAGAAAAAGTCAGTCAATACAACTCCCACTGCTGCCGATGGTATGTCTTATGAAAACTGTATCCTACACAACTTATTCAAGCAAATTAATGTATTTATTAATGGAACATTGGTGAGCACTGGCAATAATTTATCCAACTATGCAGGCTACATACAATTTATGATGATGACACCAAAGGCGTATAAGGAGTTCAGAGGACGGGCACTGAGCTATGAATATAGATCGGGTGTTGATACTGACGGTGATTTAACTGCTGCAGTGACCAAAGAGTATCATCCAGTGGGAAAATTAAATCATGAGACATTCAATATATCCCAATTGTTACCCCCCAGTGTCAAGATTGACATAAAGTTACAACTAGCTCCATCGAATTTCATTTTGAGAAAAACACTTTCTGCAGCACCTGATGCCAATTTCATTATCACTTCGGCAATTCTTCATGTTCAAAAACAACAGGTTATAAGCTCTTTTGCATTAGCAGTGGAAAAGCTAAGAGCCAATGGTAACAACATTGAACTTCTTGTCCCCCATATTATCAATAATCAACGTCACATTGCCACTGGCTCTCGCAGTTATACCGATTCATCACTTATCAATGGAGAAATCCCATCAAAAGTGCCGGTGCCGTTGCCGTTGGATCCTGGACTGCATCCCCCCGTGATTTTTTTGGTCTATCTAGCCTTGTGTACAAAGTGAATGGAATCCCAATGTACACTCTATCATTTGATAAAAAAATCCTACAGAACTCTGTATGAGTTGACCATACAGTCCCTAGATCATGATTCACAACTATTTGAAAATGGAATAACTGATTCAATGTTTTCAAAAAAGCATGGTGTAATTGTTTTGGACCTGTCTGGCACCAAGGATGTGAGCATAGTACGAACGGGTAATGTACGTTTAGAGTGCACATTTGCCAATTCTTTGACTGAGAGTATCACGCTAATATCATTGAGTCAATTTGAAACCTATTGGGAATTCACACCCAACGGCAGTGTTCTACTAGACCTTGCACCAGGACCACAAACCAAATAATCAGCGTATTTAAGATGGATTTATACATGTCCCAGAACAAGTCCTATTGCATACCATCGGACTTCATTGAAAAAAATCCAAGTGTTAACAATACCCCAATCATTGTTAATAGCAGTTCATCGACTTTGAAGACAGGCCATTGGCTCTGCATCTTTCAAACAGAGAAGAATATCGAATTTCTTATCCTCTTGGTCTATCATATAAATGCTACACTCCACACATCAACAACTTTATTGAGAGCAGTGGAAAAACTATTATTCAAAATCAGAGGAGAGTACAGGATTTAACGACTAAGACATGCGGCTTTCATGCATTAGCCTGCTCTTTTTCATATTCAGATGTCGTGGCTATACCTAGAATCATTTTCTCAGCATTTAAGTTGACTTTCCTTGATTGAAGGACTTCCTAGTGGAAAATATACTTTCAAGCGTGTTTAATATTGATTTTAGTGCCCTAAGAATAAAATGTTTTAAAAATGTATGTAAATTTGTTTATGAATCAAAACAATGAATATACATTATAAAAACGACTTTTCTTATACAAAAAGTATAATACAAAAAGTATTTGTTGATCGGAGCTCAGTTTCATTTTGGCAATGAGAGTGTCAACACATGAAAAAATTTTCCATACATGTCCACTGTGCATGTATACACTCGGCAGCTGGTCATCATGTGGCAATTGTACAATGATTGATGAGTATGGTGAAAAGTGCAGATTATGCAAGCCATGTAAATTGGATAGAGGATATGCCGTACACATTAAAGGTTGTAATTCCTGTCTTGAAGGGGCGTGTGACTCTCATCCTAGAGGACATCTATGCTCTAATCGCCACTATGATAAATGTAATCAGTGGGAGAATACATATCCTGGTATGATTGGGAAGAATCCTAAACATGATTTTAGTTTACTGCTAAGAGATTGGTATCGTCGTTCCTTTAGATTGTTTTGGGAGGAGGAGCCAGGTCTACAATTCAACTGTTGGAACAAAAAAAGAATTTTGTATCTACGTCATCGTTGTGAAGACAATGGCTACTATGATTATAAGCCTACTGATTTTTATTTGGCTGTTACAGAATGTGATTCACCACTTGATGACACTGTATGTGACATTGCTTCAAATAGGCAAATTGAAACACGTGAATTTTACAAAATGAATGAAAACAGTATCATTGACTATATAAAGAGATATGATAAGAGTGAAGTCACATTACACTCTAGAAAATGTTACCCTGAAATTGCCGCACATCAGGATCAGTATACAGTGAATTTAGATAATCTACCCGCATTAGTTGTTCTCGACAAATACTTATACGTAGTAGAAGAAGAAATCAAAAGAGTCTACTCTTTAGATTTCTTCTGCTACTACGTATAAGCATACCAGGATATGTATTCTCCCACTGATTACATTTATCATAGTGGCGATTAGAGCATAGATGTCCTCTAGGATGAGAGTCACACACCCCTTCAAGACAGGAATTACAACTTTTAATGTGTACGGCATATTCTCTATCCAATTTACATGGCTTGCATAATCTGCACTTTTCATCATACTCATCAATCATTGTACAATTGCCACATGATGACCAGCTGCCCAGTGTATACATGCACAGCGGACATGTATAGAACATTTTTTCATGCGTTGACACTCTCAACGCCAAAATGAAACTTAGCTACGAACAACAAATTGAGTGGGATAGAGAGAGAGAGGAGTAAATCCTAATTGAACAACATCTTTCTCGTGAAAAAGTCATAGTCTTAAATGTGTGTGTGTTTAAAAGCAAATCCACTATATAATTTTGTCTTTTCGTGATTTATATGTGAATAGATGTGTAGATGCCTTTGTACCACAACGTAAAAGCTTTATTCAAAAGTCTACTGATAGAAAATCAGTTTTCACTATATTTACAAGCATTCCCAGAGAATACATCTTCCTTTGAACTGATAACTCCAGATAATCATCATCTAGAACCAAACTTTTGTCCATACACACAAGATTCCGCCTGATTTTCTCTATTTCAAATATATCCATTTTTTAGAATCCTAGCATTCTCACAACCTACTTCAGACTAGTCAGGATTCTCTTTTCTATTTTAAAAATATACGCCAACCTTCTATAGAACAAATATCTTCGGTTTGGAAACAATTTAATTACAAGAATAATAATACCTAATTCAATTTATTCTCCTCAATATATTTCACTGGTGCATCTAAAGCAACTTGAAGTCTATTCATATGCACAGTATTCATTTTTGTTGCAAAGCATAGTTGCTCTTCCAATTTAAATTTGCTCAGTGATTTCACACATCTTGCATGCATATCGTCCATTCAAGGCTTAGGCTACATCCTCGCGTAATTTCCACTGCCACATTTGGTTCTCTCGCCCTTGTATCATTGCTGCTACCTGCTCCACCATCAAACTCCAATAGTGTAAACGTACCCTTAATTTATATGCTAATGTCCTCTCAAATAATAATAATAAACTGTTCTCTCTCTGAATTCAATTCTTACTAATATGAAGCACAATGAAAATCACTCCTTATATTTGAATGCAATTACTATACTAATCAAGTTATCATATATGGAGTACCCTCTGTATCCACTCTCTCTGATTGGTCCATAAAATAACTGTTGCCTCAGAAACCCGTCTGGTAAGGCATGTACCGTCTGTGTCAATAGATGAATGACCGTGGTAAGGAATATTATGCAATCTCGTCCCGGACTAATTAATACGATACTACTTATATTCTGTCACTTTTCTTCGTCTTGTCTTGCGCTAAGCTGCAAAAAACTAACGAAAAAACTGGTTTTGTTCTTGAGTTTTACGCAGCGTAAACTTGAATGAGTGGCGCATAATACACAAGTACCAAAATTCCATCCCCATGCGGAAATTAAAAAATTAAACTAAACTAAAATTCTCAAATTTGGAAAGCCTTATTTTCCACGGGGGTATTTTTTGGGGGGAGGGTATTTTCCGCGGGGGATATTTTCCGGGAGGGGGTATTTTCCACGGGGGGGGGATATTCACCGGGGGGGGTATTCACCGGGAGTAGTCGCCTAGAACCAATCAAAATATCGTATCTGCGCTATCATGGGAACGGAAAAGAAAATCTAAGGTTCAAAATCGAAACGTTAAGTTCTTTAAAAGAATATTCTTAAAAGAATACAAAGAAAAAGAACACAAAGAATAAACTTTAAAAAGAATATTCTTTTTAATTGATGATATGAAAATAAATGTTTTCTCCTTTTATCCTAGGCTATTACCCTTTAATCTTCTGATGGCTTCAGAATTTCAAAATCTATCAGACCTTTTAGGTCTGACTGTCGGGGGGGGGGGTCAAAACGGCTTGTCTGAATTATACTGGGAATAACTCTCGGGGTCTAGTTGAAAATTTTAGCGAGGGTCGGGAGGGGGTGTGAGTAGACCAAAAACCTTGATTTGAGGTGAGAGAGCAGATGTGATGGCTCTACTTATTTGGTTTCCCTTCTGTTCAAAAAAGGGTTCACTATAGGCTACTGTTGGACTAGAATTTAATCAAGGTGAAGTAGTGATCTAGAACGAAAAGAATGTATGAACCCAGGCTGTCAAAACGGCACGTTTGTATTATCTCATGAACAGCTAGGAAGATTGAATTGAAGTTTGAAGGGGGGGGGGGGGGAGCAAGCGGACCTCAAATTTTGGCTTAGGGAGAGGGATAGATTTGAGATGAGATGAGATGAGATGACTTTTATTTTCAACTAATAATTACATCATACTTAACTGGCACTTACCACATTTTTTAAATAACATTATCAACAAACGTAGAAATGGTAAGAACGTATGACGTTTTATTAAGCCACTATTGTGGCTTGAGAAGCGCCAAGCCACACTCTTCCTACTCTTTTCGTACCATTGAATACAATTTAACTCTCCCGAATAAAAAAAAAAAAATAACGAACAACAATCAAAAATATTTAATTTCCACCTAACAAAAACTTTTTAATCTAATTTAAAACTGAAACTGGTTTTCTGACTCCCTAATGCTCTCCAGGAAACCATTCTACAAATTAACTGCATAATTTCTAATTGCAAAACTAGATCGACTCGTACTCCTTACTTCTGAAGCTTCCACGACCTCTAGTCCTATGATGATGATAATCAGTATTAAACTTTAAAAAAACTCTAAAATATTCAGGAGATAATCTATTAAGCACTTGGTAAGTAAACACTCCCGCCTGATGGTCCCTGATCTGATGAACATTTAAAATTCTAAAACTAATAAAACATTCACGCGTGTGCTCATACTGAACAAACTCACCCAGTACTCGAAGCGCCTTATTCTGAAGAATCTGCAGTATTTTAATATTTGAAGAAAAATTAGATGCATAAATACAGCAACCATAAACAATAAAAGGGTGAAAAACAGTATGATATACATTTCTTAAAACAGTTAAAGGTAACACGTGTTTCAAACGCCGCATCACTCCAAGACCTCGTGCAAGTTTAGAAGAAATCATATTTATGTGTTTCTTCCAACTAAAATTATTATCAACATAAAATCCTAAATATTTATTTTCAAAAACCTGTGAAAGCAAAAAATTTTCAAATACTATAGAAACAATATTTATAATTTTTCCTACCCTACTAAAAATCATATAATTTGTCTTAGAAGTGTTAACAGCAAGGTAACTCAAGGAGGTAAACACCAAAAGGTTTTCCAGCGTTCGGTTTGCTTTATCCACTAGTTCTTCCAGTGACCGTGCAGAAATCGTCAAAGCAGTATCATCTGCAAATGCTGTAACAGTTGCTTCAGGCACGTAGAACCTCAGAGTATCAACGTATACGAGAAAGACTAACGGACCCAGGACTGAACCCTGTGGAACTCCACATTTTACAGGATAGACTCCACTAGCGATGTCACCTAGCATTACTTTAGTTGACCTTCCATACAAATATGATTCAAACTAATCCAAGCAAACATCTTTTATCCCCAGACTAGATAGGCGACACAGCAACAACTCAAAATCCACAGTGTCGAAGACTTTTTTGAAGTCGACAAAGATTGTTAAAGGAATAAAACCTTTTTCTAGAGCTCCATTGACTACATCCAGAAGATGGTGAACAGCATGGCTAGTAGAATGTTTACTGAGGAATCCAAATTGGCTGTCACACAATATTCCTAGTTTATCCATTATTACTTGTAAAGCAGGCTTGCTTTACAAGTGCTGTGCTTTACAAGATAATTGCTGTGATGATTTTTTTTTGCAAATAAAGGCCCTCCTGCTCAAATGCATACATAACACATACACATTTATATAAAACACATACATAAATATATAAATAAATAAAATATATACTTAAATAAAAACACATACACATTCCAACAAGCGTAAAGCGCAAATGATGCTATTGAAGCTTTAAGCAGTGAGAGCCCTACTCCTCTTTGTTATGGTAGTTGCTGTTCGTTTTAAGTTTGACTTAACTATTCATTTTAAATTTTGTTGTTTTTAAGATTCACTTATTCGTCTATAGCAATGTCTCTTCTCTTTATGTTTGATGTGAATATTCATTGTAAAATCTGTTTATTTTGGGTGTATCTTATTCAGTCATAGCAAGTTCTGTTTGTTTTAAGTTTGAATTATCATAGGAATTTATATCTGCTGGTTTTAGCTTTTAATCTAGCTCTTTACTTTTCTTTGAAAATATTACTTTCTTGAGAATGTTCTTTTAATTGATGATATGAAAATACAAGTTTTCTCCTTTTATCCTAGGCTATTACCCTTTAGTCTTCTGATGGCTTCAGAATTTCAAAATCTATCAGACCTTTTAGGTCTGACTGTCTTTCACAATTTCCACCTGTTGAATTCAAAATTTGTAAATATTTCTGTATGTTTTGAATAGGTCTAGACACTTTTAACCAACAGATCTCATCCAGATCAAAGGTGTTTCAGAGCAAGGATGTTTAAGGTTTGAACTACATGGTAAAAATTTGGTTTACAAAAATTAAGAAATTTCGGTTACGAAATGGCTGACAATAAACTTAACGTTTCGATTTTGAACCTTAGATTTTCTTTTCCAGACATAAGCAAAGCAGCCTTTGTTTATTTCAAGAATAATTTTAAAAAGCGCCATTCAGTGTACGCCACTTTTGCAAGTACGCCGTCTTGGTAAAGAAAGCATTTAAAGTAAGCATAGTGCCATCATTTTAGTCATTACTTCATTGTCATTATTTAACTAGATTATTTTTCTTCCGTCAGGAAACAAAACAATCATATCTTGTGCTAAGAAAATGTTGGAGTACAATGTGTTCTGAAATCGCGTATGTAGGGAGGGAGCCCGAAGTTCCTGTTTTTCTTCTTTTTTCATTTCATATGTTTTCAGTAAGCCATAGGCAGTGCAATAGCGCTGCCTAAGCAAAGAGAGGAGCGGGCTCTATGTATTTTTTTCACCAAGGCATTTCCTACGGAAGGAGTTGTCTTAGAATCATCGTAATCAGCTCATTCTATTGAAAATTTAAAGTCCTAGGCCCTTTTTAAGAATCAAAAGTGGTTAAATGGAATCGAGCCCTCCTCCCTACTATTAAGGGGATATCCCCAAATACATCCGTTTAAAAGTTTGAGATAGCCGTTACATTAAGCATAGTTAAAAGGTCCTATAACTGTGCCTTTGGGGATGTTATGGTCCCCATAGTTCCTGGTAATTCCATGTCTGCGGGGGAGGGCAATTTCCTTGGGGAAAATTTTCCTTCGGGGTAAAGTTTCGGGGGATTATTTTCCATGGGAAATTCTTAGACATGGGTGGAGGAAATAACTTTCTGGCATGATTTTAAAAACGGTTAGAAAATAAATTTTTAAAAAGATTGTATTTTCAGCTGAAAGTAAGGAGCAACATTGAAACTTAAAACGAACAGAAATTATTCTGTATATGAGGGGGGGGCTGCCCCTTCCTCAATCCTCGCTCTTTATGCTAAAGTTTGGCTAGTTGTCAAATTTCTTTAAGAAAGACTGCTCAAACAAAAGGGCCGTTGAATTTGAATAAGAAGTATTCGTAAAGAACTTTATAATTTCTAGCGTAAAGAGCAAGGATTCTGCTGAAAAAACTTACGTTTTTTAATTTAATCTCATAATTAAAATTGCATGTTTCCTGCAAGTTAAAGTCAACGTTAAAGCTCTGTGATCTTTAAGTTTAAATTTCTGAACTTATTTCAGATACGAAAAGTTGCCTGACTTCACAAGTCTTCGGCTATAAAAAGTTGAAAAAACATGGAAATAAAACCAATTCTAGATTCATTCCGAATAGCTCCTACCCTAATTAACTTCCATAGAAAAAATATTTCTGGCCGCTTCAAATAACTACTCTACTACTAATAACTCACTACAGCACCAAACAGTCTGAGGCCAACACAGCTGCCCGTGCTCCTCCTCCATCTCAACCTATTCCGAACTCCCCTAATTAATCCCTTCCAAATTCTCATTACCTTAAATCCTTTCTTATGGCCTCTTTCTACCCCATTCGACAATGAAGTGTTTTTTATTTAGCCTAGACGGGCGGTCAAAAAGGACGATCTTTGACAATCTCTCATCCTTCATCCGCAAAATGTGTCCTAACCATCTCAGCCTTTCTCTGATTATAGTCTTAAAAAGCGGGATATAACCTTATTTTTCGTACAGCTTACTCATTGAAATACGGTCACTCAGACGGGTACTCAAAACAATCCGAAGACACTTCCTCTGAAAAACAAATACCATGTTCTCCTCTATCTTTTGAGGTGTCCATGTCTCAGAACTATTACTGACTCCTGTCAACAGTGTAGATTCTATTATTCTAATCTTGATTCATAGATTTATCTTCCTATTCTTTCAAACTTTTTTCAACCGTGAACAACATTGATAATTCACTTACTTATTATTACCATCACGGGAAGGATTATCTGGAATTTACGACCGCACAGAAGTGTCAACGTGGAACTTTCACAAGCTTGCTTAGCCAGAATCGTAACTATGAACGACCTTTCAGGGTAAACTTGAGGAACATCGGCACAACGCTCCTTCAAGACATTATAGCGGCACAAGACGGCACATAGTTAATTTCACAAGAATCGTGCTCACTCATCAGTTAACAAATAGAGAGGAATGTAGGAGTATGTAGATCAGCTGTGTTCACCTCAAGCTACACAGTACAGTAATGAGTTGTTAACAATAGCAGTCGTAGTGCCAATGTTCACTTATTTCAGTTGATGTGATAGCATCAAATATCGCTTCCCAGCTCTTCCTCAGTCCATCATATCTACTCCTCAGTTTTCCTAGGTCTATATCTATATCTATAGTCTGGAATATAGTTAATAGTATCAAAACAATATTTGCAGTCTTTTCAGTTACATCGAGCATGCATGCAATATTATCCAATAGCCCAGTTTACAGTTTACCGCAAGAATTCCGATAATCATCTAAGCTAATTACGGAAACTGTATTTTGCATTTTAATAAATAGACAGGAAAATCTAATGGTAAAGGGTTTATCGATATTTTATAGCTAGTTAAATAATTAGTTCTTAAATTTAAGTGTTAAACTTTTCGTCAGGTGGCTAGCTGTGATTCGTGTGTGGCGCCAACTTTTATTCCACTTAGTTAGGCAAAAGGCAGAGATAAAACATGACCATTGGCACATCGTGGTAGGTTATTACTTCTAAGAATTAATTAAATGCTTACTCTAATTTAGTGAACAAGAAAGCTATTTATTAAAATGGAACTTCTCAACCAGTGAATATACAATTGTGTCTTGAGTATTTGCTGCATTATAGATCATTTCATTTTTTACAAGAGACCACTGAAAGACAAAGGTCTGTTGAAAGAACAAAAAAGAAAAATGTTTACATCAAAATAATCTTATATTGATACTTGTCGATACTCCTTCGTAGTTAATTCTGTTTTTTTGTATTATTCATATTATTCGTTATTGATTTTCTTATTATACATTATTGTTCATTATATTATTCACAATTAATTACTGTTGGCATTAAGCTATCTGTTCGAAAATAAATATTAGCGTCACTAATAGTGACGCCCCTAATAAGCATAGTCGTTGTTCTCTTATTATCCATGTTACTCATTATTGATATTTGTATTATGCTACTATTTCTACTAGTGCTAGCAATTGCTGCAGCACCAATCCGCCTGAGGCCAACGCAGCTACGCACACATCTCCTTCATCCCAATCTATTCAAGGCCTTTCTCTTTATGCCCTCACACGAAGTTTCAACTTCCCCTAAATCTTTTCTTACGACTTCCTCCCATCCCATTCCGGGACAACCTGCTTTTCATTTATCCCTGGATGGTTGGCTGACAAGGACGATCTTTTGCAATCTGTCATCCTCCATCAGCAGAACGTATCCTAGCCATCTCAACCTTTCTCTCATTATAGCCCTAAACAGTGGATTTAAACCACATTTTTCGTATAGCTTACTGTTTGAAATACGGTCAGTCATACCGGTATACAAAGCAAACCGTAGACAATTTCTCTGGAGAACATCAAACAAATCCTCCTCCGTCTTTCGGAGCACCCACGCTTCAGAACCATACTTGACCACCGTCATCACTCCAGCTTCCAATATTCTAGTCTTGGTTTGCGGAATTATCTTCCTATTCTTACAAACTTTTTTTCAACTGTGAAAAAAAACATCCTGGGCCTTAGCTATTCTACTTTTTACATCTTCATTCCGTCCACCATCTTTACTAAAAATTAATTAAAAAAACTTTTTTGACAAAATAAGTTTTTCAAAGAAAAGTAAAGAACTCCATTAAACAAAAAATGAGCAAAAATAAAAGCAAATAATATACCAAGCGTGAAACTACCACAAACCAGTATCGATAGAGAAATGAAACCCAAAACGAACAGAAATTGCAATAAATAATCGAGTCAAACTCAAAACAAGCACAAAACCCCTGTGCCTTCCTAATGCCAGAATATAATTTGCGCTTTACTGAAAAAAATATAAATATTTTTACTTTTATAACTTTAATAAATCAACTAATATTAACATTTTGATTACTAAATATCAGTATGTGTATATTAAACTGACAACGCTCATTCATTTGTATTTTTTTCAGTAAAGTGCGAATTATGTTCTGGCCTTGGGAAGGCATAGGGGTTTATGCCCAACTTATGTTAATTTCTGCTCGTTTTAAGTTTGACTCGATTATTCATTGTAATTTCTGTTCGTTTTGAGTTTCATTTATTTATCGATGCTGATTTGTGGTAGCTTCACGATTGGTAGATTATTTGATTTTATTTTTGCTCATTTTTGTTTAATGGAGTTCTTTACTTATCTTTGAAAAACTTATTTTCTGGAAAAAGTTTTATTAATTAATTTCTGTTCGTTTTATATTGACATAGTCTTTTCATGGTAAAAGAAAATGATACTTTAAATCTTTTCATTTTTTTAAGAATTTATAGTTTGGCCTGCTATTTGTATGCTGGAGAAAAATTTTTAGCAATTTTTAACAACATACACCCTCCTAAAAATCTGGATACAGATAGTAGTGTTTAATTTAGTTTCATACCTCCTCTAGTTCACCTGAAGGAGAAAACTTGATAGCATTAGCAAAAAAATCTGTTCATTTTCTTTGATTCCTTGGATTCGCTTACGCTATTTTAATTCGGTTAAATTTGCAGAGTAGAAGTGGGTCCAAAAGTTTCGACATGATACCCTCAGTCATTTATGGGATATGGCTGAGATGTCTCATTGAGAATAATCATTTACACAGTGCATTTTGACGAAATTTTAAGGCAACATTTAGTTTTTAAACATAAAGGCAAATAGGAGAAGGATTAGTTTCCCTACAATTACTTTCGACTATTAAAAAGGGTATCAGCCTTTTCTATTTTCAATCGAATGAGCCCTTTTAGAATTTCCTACGACAACTCCTTCGATACGAAGTGCCCTGGTATAAACAACAACAACTACAACAAAATAATATATTATACCCACAT
Source organism: Artemia sp. Qi Xiang Cuo (assembly GCF_049724085.1). Lineage (NCBI taxonomy): Eukaryota > Metazoa > Arthropoda > Branchiopoda > Anostraca > Artemiidae > Artemia > Artemia sp. Qi Xiang Cuo. The sequence continues at coordinate 62,303,619 of NC_142797.1, read as the reverse complement.
TGGTCTTTACTATAAAAATGTGAAGCCTTCCAATCACTTTCGACTATTTAAAAGGGTATTAGGCCTTCCGATTTCCAATCAAATGAGCCCTTTTTGAGTTTCTACGACAACACTTTCTATAAACAGCTTACAGGCCCCAGGGCATAAATTACAACCCTTACCCTAAGGGCTGCCAGGGTGGTTGTAATCCTCTAAGATCTAATTTCCAGAACTTTCAACTACGTTAAAAAAAACTGCTACCTCAAAATTTTGATTGGATGTGTCTGGGAAAAGGGTGGGCGTGAGAGGGGCGTTAGTCGCTCTCCAATCGCTTTCAACTATTAGAAAGGTACTAACCCTTTCACTTTCCAATCAAATGAGCCCTTTTGTAGTTTCTACGACAACGCTTTCAATAGAAAAAAAACTTATATGCCCCCAAGGCATAACTTGCATCCCTTGCCTTGAGGGCTGGCGGGGGGGGGCGTGGGTTGTCATCCTCAGAGACCTAGTTTCCAGAACTTTCTGCAACGTTGAACAAAATGGCTATCCGAAAATTTTGATTGGATGTTTTTCGGGGAATGGTGGGGGTGAAAGGGGGGTTAGTTACACTCCATTCCCTTTTGAATATTAAGAAGGGCTATAGCCCTATCAATTTTCAATTGAATGATCCCATTTTGAAGTTTTTACCACGGCACTTTCTGTAAAAACCTCTAATGCCCCAAGGGTATAACTTACAAACTGTGCCTTAAGGGCTCTGGGGGGTTTGTCATCCCCTGATACATAATGTCTAGAACTTTCCACTACGATAAACGAAATGGCTATCTCTAAACTTTGATTGAATGTGTTTGGGGAAATGGTGGGCGTGAGAGGGGGGTTTATTACTCTCCACTCACTTTTGACTATTAAAAAGGGCAATTCCAATATCCAATCAAATGAGCCCTTTTTGGAATTTCTACAACAACTTTCTGTATAACCTTATATGCCCCCAGGGCAAAACTTACAACCCTTGTACTGAGGGCTCTGATGGGATTATTATCCTAAAAGCCCTATTTTCCAGAAATTTCGACTACGTTGAACAAAATAGATATTTCAAAATGTTGATTGGATGTGTTTGGGGAAATGGTGGGAGTGAGAGAGGGGTTAGTTGCCCTAAAATCACTTTTGAGACAATTAAAAAGGGCACTAGCTCTTTGAATTTCCAATCAAATGAGCCCTTTTTCAATTTTCTACGACAAAGATTTCAATAAAAACTTATATGCCCCCAGGGCATAACTTATAACCCTTACCCTGAAGACTGTGGGGGGAGTGTTCTAATCTGAGGTATAATTTCCAGAACTTTAAACTGCATGGAACTAAATGGCTATCTCGATATTTTTATTGAATGTTTTTGGAGAAATTGTGGGCATGGAAGGGGTGTTAGCTGCCTTCCAATCACTTTCAACTATTAAAAAGGGCACTAGCCATTTAAATTTCCAATCGAATGAACCCATTTTGAAGTTTCGACGACAACTCTTTCTATAAAAACCTTATATGCCCCCAGGGCATAACTTACAACCCTTGCCCTGAGAGCTGTGGGGGGAGGGGGGGGTGTTCATCCTCAAAGACCTAATTTCCAGAACTTTCAACTACGTTGAACAAAATGGCTGTCTTTTGTGAAAATGGTGGGCGTGAGAGGGAGGTTATTTGCCCTCCAATCACATTCTACTATTAAAAAGGACACTAGACCTTTGAATTTCCAATCGAATGAACCCTTTTTCACAAGTATCTACGTTAAAGAATTCGATGAAAACTTATGTGTCCCCAGGGCATAACTTATAACCCTTGCCCTGAAAACTGTGGGGGGAGTGTCTTGCTCAAAGGTATAATTTCCTGAACTTTAAACTGCGTAGAACAAAATGGCTATCTCAAAATTTTGATTGGATGAGTTTGGGGAAATGGTGGGCGTGGAAGGGGTGTTAGTTGACTTCCAATCACTTTCGAGCATTAGAAAGGGCACTAGCCATTTCAATTTCCAATCGAATGAGCCCTTTTGAAGTTTCTACGACAACGCTTTCTATAAAAACCTTATATGCCCCCAGGGCATAAACTACAACCCTTGCCCTGAGTGCTGTGGGTGGAGGGTGTTGTCATCCTCAAAGACCTAATTTCTAAAACTTTCAACTACGTTGAAGAAAACGGCTATCTTAAAATTGGGTTTGGGTAAAAGGTGGCCGTGAAAGGGGGGTTAGTTGCCCTCCAATCACTTTCGACTATTAAAAAACGCACTACCCCTTTGAATTTTCAATCGAATGAGCCTTTTTTGAATTTTGTACGACAACGCTTTCTATAAAAACCTTCTATGCCCCCAGGGCATAAATTACAACCCTTGCCCTGAGGGCTGTGGGTGGAGGATGTTGTCATCCTCAAAGTCCTAATTTCTAAGACTTTCAACTACGTTGAAGAAAACGGCTATCTTAAAATTGGGTTTGGGTAAAAGGTGGCCGTGAAAGGGGGGTTAGTTGCCCTCCAATCACTTTCGACTATTAAAAAACGCACTACCCCTTTGAATTTTCAATCGAATGAGCCTTTTTTGAAGTTTCTACGACAACGCTTTCTATAAAAACCTTATATGCCCCCTGGGAATAACTTGCAACCCTTGCCCTGAGGGCTGTGGGGGAGTGGCCTCTTTAAAAACATAGTCTCTATCTGGAAAATCAACTACGCTGAACAAAATGGCTATCTCAAAATTTTGATTGGATGTTTTTCGGGAAATGGTGGGCGTTGAAGGGGTGTTAGTTGCCTTCCATTCGCTTTCAACTATCAAAAAGGGCACAAGCCACTCTTATTTCCAATTGAATGAGCCCTTCTGGAAGTTTATACGACAACGAATAGGGCACTTCGATACGAAGTGCCCTGGTCTAAAGAAAAAAAAATTATAAATAATACATTGTGCCAAAATCGTTGTTATATTCCCCATGGGGGAACTTAAAACCCTTGCCCTGAGGGTTGTGGGGGAGTGACCTCCTCAAAAATATATTTTCTATCTGGAAATCAACTACGCTGAACAAAATGGTCATCTCATACTTTTGATTGGATATGTTTGGGGAAATGGTGGGTATGTAAAGGGTATTAGTTGCTTTCCTATCACTTTCGTCCATTAAAGAGGGCAAAAGCCATTCCAATTCCCAATTGAATGAGCCCTTTTCGAAAAATCTACGACAACTTCTTCGATACGAAGTACCCTGGTCTAAAGGAAAAAAAATAATAAACAATACATTGTGCCAACATCATTCTTATATGCCCCTAGGACATAACTTAAAACCCTTGCCCTGAGGGTTGTGGGTGAGTGACCTCCTCAAAAACATATTTTCTATCTGGAAATCAACTACGCTGAACAAAATGGTTATCTCCAAATTTTGATTGGATGGGTTTGGGGGAATGATAGACGTAGGGGAACTAGATGCCCTCCAATCACTTTCGACTATTAAAAAGGGCACTAGCCGCTCCAATTTTCAATCGACTGAGCCCTTTTTGAAGTTTCTACAACAACTCCTTCGATACGAAGTGCACTGGTCTAAAACCAAAAAAAAAATACATTTTGCCAACATCGCTTTTACTTAGGCAGCGCTATTGCGCTGCCTATGATTAACAAAAAAAAAACTTTCCAAAAAATAAGTTTTTCAAAGAAACGTAAGGGCCATTTTAAACTTAAGCTCAGCAGATACAAATACCTGTTAAATTCAAACTCAAAGTGACCAGAAATTACTATTAAAGAATAAAGGAAACACAAAACGAACAGAAATTAAATAAACAATCATAGCAAAAAACATACAACAAATAATAATATAAATGAATAATGATCTTAAAGTGAGTATTGCTTAGATTGAATATAAAAATCAACCTTAAAACCAAAAAAAATATTTTGCTATTGAAGTCTAAATGAATGTTAAAACGAACAGAAATTAAATACACAATCAATGCAAACAATCATACAATATATATCAATGTAAATTAATAAATAAATCTTAAAACGAGTGAAACTCAAATTAAATATGCAAATCAAGCTTCAAACGAACAAAAATCACTACAAACAAGAGTTTGGGTTTTGCCTCCGTCTCCCACTTTAAAAGTCTAAAACCTACTGCGTCATTGGCGCTTCACTTAAAACGAATTATATTACAAATATTTTCTTTTTAGTTCTTACACCATTGAAAATAAAAATTAAATTAGAGTAAAGTAAATTCTTGAACTAATGGATCTTTCAACAACTAACATCACTATATATCAAATATTCATTTTGATGTTGTTTATACTTTCCAAGGCTGTTCAAGACGCATATAGTTTTCAGTTTTATTTACTATTTATTCATTTGTATTATTACTTGTTGTATGTTTTTTCCTAAGATCGTTTATTTAATTCCTGTTCGTTTTGTGTTTCATTTATTCTTTAATACTAATTTCTGGCGGTCTTGAGTTTGAATTTTAACAGTTATTTGTATCCGCTGAGCTTAAGTTTAAAATGGCCTTCACGTTTCTTTGAAAAACTTATTTTTTCGGAAAGTTTTTTTTTTAATTAATTATTAGTAAAGATGGTGTATGCAATGAAGATGCTAAAAGTAGAATAGCCAAGGCCCAGGGTGTTTTTTTTCACAGTTGGAAAAAGTTTGGATGAATAGGAAGATAAGTCTGCAAACCAATATTAGAATGTTGGGAAGCTATAGTGATGACGGTGGTCATATAGTTATGAAGCGTGGGTGCTCCGAAAGACGGAGAAGGATTCGTTTGATGTTTTCCAGAGAAATTGTCTACGGATTGTTTTGGGTATCCCTCTGACTGACCGTATTTCAAACAGTAAGGTGTACGACAAATTTGGTTTTTACGTTTATTTGAAAAACTTATTTTTCGGAAAGCTTTTTTTAATTAATTTTTGTTCGTTTTTGATTGCAAAAAGTATCAAGTTTTTAAAAATTCTTTATTTCAAAACCAAACTTTTTTTTTTAAAAATCGAATCTCAGTCAAAGTGTCAAAACTGGTATCAAAGTACACTATCAAAGTGAAAAATGTTTGCCACCTTTGAAATGAGCCCCCTTTGAAGTTTATACGACGACCCCTCCTTATATATGAAGTGCGTCTGGGAAAAAACAGTGGAGTTTGGGGGGAGGCTAGCTGCCCTTCGATACCTTTTTACTCTTAAAAAGTGAATTACAACTTTTAAGTTCCAATCAAATGATCCCTCTATGAAGTTTATACGAGCATCCCTTCCATAACAACCATATATGCCCCCAGGGCATAACTTACAACGCCTACCCCTGGGCCCGGGGGGGCTGTGTCGACACCGGAGTTTTTGTTATCTGAACTTCGAACTATTTTTAACCAAATTTCGATCTCAAAATTTTTACCTGATGCCTTTAGGGCGTCGAGGGGGGGGGGCTAGTTGCCCTCCGGTCTCTTTTGACTCTTAAAAATTGAACTAGAACTTTCAGTTTCCAATTAAATGATCTCTCTCCGAATTTATACAAGCACCTCTTCCATAAAAACGATATATGCCCCCAGAGTATTACTTACAACGCCCGCCTCCGGGCCATGGGGTGTTGCGTCGACACAGTAGTTTCTCTTATCTGACCTTTGAATTATTTTTAATGAAATGGCTATCTTAAAAATTTTATCAGATAGGCTTGGGTATAAAGGGTGTGTGTGGGGGGGGCTAGTCGCCCTCGGATGTCTTTTAACTCTTAAAAAGTGAACTAAAACCTTCAATTTCAAATCAAGTGAGCCCTCTTTGAAGTTTATACGAGCATCCCTTTCATAAGAGCCATACACGCCCCGGGGCAACACTTATAATGCCTACCCCCGGGGGTAGGCGGTAAGGGGTCTAGCTGCCCTTAAATGTCTTGACTCTTAATAAGTGAACTAGAACTTGCAATTTACAATCAAATTAAGCTTACGCGAGCATCCCTTTCATAAGAACTTTACATGCCCTTAGGGTATAACTTAGAACGCCTTCTCCCGAGCCTTGGGGGGTTAAATTGACACCGGAGTTTTTTTCTTATCTGACCTTTGAACTATTTTTTTAAACAAAATTTCTATCTCAAATTTTCATCAAATGGGTTTGGAAAAAGAAGGGGTGGGGGCGCCAGTTGCCCTCGGCTCTCTTTTTAATTATCTCTCGGCTCTCTTTTTCCAATCAAATGAGCCCTCTCTGAAGTTTATACGAGTATCCCTTTCATAAGAACCATATATGCCTCAGGGCCTAACTTACAACGCCTGCCCCCGGGCCCTGGAGGGTTGTGTCGACTCCTGAGTTTTTGTTATCTGGCTTTTGAACAATATTTAACTTAATGGCTATCTCAATTTTTATCAGATGCATTCGAAAAAAGGGGCGTGGGGGGGGGCTAGTTGCCCTCCAATCTGTTTTGACTCTCAAAAACTGAACTAGAACTTTCAATTTCCAATCAAATGACCCCTCTCCGAAGTTTTTACGAGCATCCCTTCCAGAAGAACCGTATATTCCCCCAGTGCATAACCTATAACCTCTGCCTTCGGGCCCTGGGGGGCTGTGTAGACCCCGGATTTTTCGTTATGGTCTTTGAACTATTTTTTTTTTTTAAATGGCTATCTCAAAACTTCTTATCAGATGGATTTGAGAAAAAGGGCGTGGTGGGGGGGGGGGGGGCTAGGTGCCCTCCAATCTCTTTTGATTGTCAAAAAATGAACTATAACTTTTAGGTGCCAGTCAAAAGAACCCTGTTTGAAGTTTATACGAACATCCCTTCCAGAAGAACCATATATATCCCCGGGACACAACTTTCAATGCCTGCCCTCGGGCCCTGGGGGGTTGTGTCGAAGCCGGAGTTTTTGTTATATGATCTTTGAACTATTTTTAACAAAATAGCTATCTCAAAATTTTTATCGGATGCATTTGTGAAAAAAGAGAGTGGGGGAGGGCTGATTACCCACCGATATCTTTTGCCTCTTAAAAAGTGAACTAGAACTTTCAATTTACAATAAAATGAGCCCTCTCTGAAGTTTATACGAGAACTCTCTCCATAAGAATTATTTATGCCCCCTGGGCATAACTTATGACCTTTGCCCTGTAGACCTTGGGGGGGGGGGGGCGTCCTGCTCAAAGATATAATTTCCAGAACTTTCAACTACGTTGAACAAAATGGCTATCTCAAAATTTTGATTGGATATTTTTAGGGAAATGGTGGGCGTGGAAAGGGTGCTAGTTGCCTTTCAATCACTTTCGACTATTAAAAGGCCGCTAGCCATTTGAATTTCCAATTGAATAAGCCCTTTTTTAAGTCTCTACGACAACGCATTCTATAAAAACCTTATATGCTCTCAGGGCATAACTTACAACCCTTGCCCTGAGGGCCGTGTGGGGGTTGTCAACCTCAAAGAGCCGATTTCCAGAATTTTCAATCATGTTGAACAAAATTGCTAACTCAAAATTTTGATTGGATGTGTTTGAGGGAAATGCAGGAGTGAGAGGGGATTAGTTGCCCTGCAATCACTTTCGACTATTAAAAAGAACACTGCCCCTTTGAATTTCCAATTGAATGAGCCGTTTTTGAAGTTTCTACGACAAAGCTTTCTATAAAAAGCCCATATATCCCCAAGGCATAACTTACAACCCTTGTCCTGGGGGCTGTGTGGGAGTGTCTTCCTCAGAAACATAATTTCTATCTGGAAATTTGCTACGTAGAACAAAATAGCTATCTCGAAATTTTGATTGGATGTGTCTGGGGAAGTTGTGGGAGTGGAAGGGGTGTTCGTTGCCTTCCAATCACTTTTGAACCTTAAAAAGGGCACTAGAACTCTCGATTTCCAATCGAATGAGCCCCCTTTGAAGTTTATATGACGACCCCTTCTTTATGAAGTGCCCTTGGTAAAAAAAAACAAACAAATAAATAATAATAAATAAAAAAATAATAAAACATTGGAGCCGTATGGCCTTTACTATAGGCAACGCTACAGCGTTGCCTCTGATACTATCTTGGCAAGTGAAGCTGATCGATCTTTTTGTTACCCGGCATTAGCTCCTAACCCTCACTTATTCCTAGTCTTAGTGACTTTATTACACATAATTATTCATTATATAGTTCATAATTAATAACCATTAGCATTATCTGTTCAAAAATAAACACTGACGCCACTAATAGTGACGCCAGTAATAATCACCGTAAGGAAGACTAAACTGTTTCCATTTCAATATCTGGTAGAAAAACAAAAATCAAAAACAAGCTGGAAAATATCCCTGGAGACAACGGAAGAGCTCTTTCAAACCAAAAAATACCAATAGTAAAAAAAAACAAGCATGAATTATTTCCTGAAAGCAAATCTTGGTTTGTTATTGTTCAAAGTAGTATCTATCTGTGATATATATCCATAGAGATATACGTCTGAACTTTTCAATGATTTGGTAGATTTCAACATCCAACTTATTGGGAGCACTGTTACGAACTGATAAAAGCAAAAGGGATCATAGGCAGCGCGATAGCCCTGCCATACATAAAGGTATATGGCCACATCCAATCAAAATTTGAGATAGCCATTTTGTTCATTGTAGTTGATTTCCAGATAGAAAATATGTTTTTGAGGAGGACACTCTCCCAAAACCCTCGGGGTAGGGGTTTTAAGTTATGCCCAGAGGGCATTTAAGAACGATAATGGCGCAATGTATCATTTATTATTTTGTTTTTCCTTTAGAGCAGGGCACTTCATATGGAAGGGGTCGTCGTAGAAACTTCAAAAGGGGCTCATTCAATTGGAGATCGAGAGTTCTAGTGCCCTTTTTAATAGTCGAAAGTGATTGGAGGGCCAATAGCCCCCCCCCCCGCCCATCATTCCCCCCAACACATCTTAACAAAATTTTGAGATAGCAATTTTTTTCAGCGTAGTTGATTTCCAGATAGAAAATATGTTTTTGAGGAGGACACTCCCCCCCCCCCTCCAATCCTCAGGGCGGGGGTTTTAAGTTATGCCCTTGGGGCATATAAGGTTTTATAGAAGGCGTTGTCGTATAAACTTCAAAAAAGGCTCATTCGATTGGAAATTCATAGGGCTAGTGCCCTTTTTAATAGTCGAAAGGAAATCGAAAGTGATTGGAGGGCAACTAGCCCCCCTCCCTCCTCCACGCCCATCATTCCCTCAAACACAAACAATCAATAATTTTAGATAGCCATTTTGTTCAGCGTAGTTGATTTCCAGATAGAAAATATGTTTTTGAGGAGGACAATCCCCCACAGCCCTCAGGGCAGGGGTACTAAGCTATGTCCTGGGGGCATATAAGGTTTTTAAAGAAGGCGATGTCGTAGAAACTTCAAAAAAGGCTCATTTGATTGTAAATTCAAAGGGCTAGTGCCCTTTTAATAGTCAAAAGTGATTAGAGGGCAACTAACCCGCCTCTCATGCCCACCTTTTCCCCAAACACATCCAACCAAAACTTTGAGATAGCCATTTTATTCAACGTAGTTTTAAGTTCTGGAAATAAGGTCTCTGAGGATGACAACCCCCCCCCCCACACACACACACAGTCCTCAGGGCAAGAGTTGTAAATTATGCCCAGGGGGTATATAAGGTTTTTATATAACGCGTTCTCCTAAAAATTTCCAAAAGGGTTCATTCGATTGGAAATTGAAATGATAAGTCCTCTTTTTAATAGTCAAAAGTGATTGGAAAGCAGCAAACACCCCTTACACGCCCACCATTTCCCCAAACATGTCCAATAAAGATTTTGAGATAGCCATTTTGTTCCACGCAGTACAAAGTTCAGGAAATAATACCTTTGAGCAGGAAACTTGAAAAAGGGTTCATTCGAATGGAAATAGTGCCCTTTTTAATAGTCGAAAGTGATTTGACGGCAACTAACCCCCCTTTCACGCCCATTTTTTCCCCAAACACATCCGATCAATATTTTAGGTAGCCATTTTATTCAACGTATTTGAAAGTTTTGGAAATTAGGTCTTTAAGGATGACAACTCCTCCCCCCCCCCACAGCCCTCAGGGCAAGGGTTGTAAGTTATGCCCTGGGGATATATAAGGTTTTTACTGAAAGCGTAGAAACTTCAAAAGGGCTCATTCAATTGGAAATTGAAAGGGCTAGTGCCTTTTTAATAGTTGAAAGTGATTGAATAGCGACTAACGCCACTCTTACGCCCATCATTTTCCCAAACACATCCGATCAAAAGTTTGAGATATCCATTTTGTTCAACGTATTTGAAAGTTCTTGAATTTAGGTCGTTTAGGATGATAACCCCCTCAGAGCCCTCAGTGCAAGGGTTGTAAGTTATGCCCTGTGGCATATAAAGTTCATATAGAAAGTTTTTATAGAAATTTCCAGGGTTCATTTTATTGGAAATCGAAATTGTCCTTTTTAATGCTCGAAAGTGAGTGGAGAGTAACTAACCCCCCTCTTACGCCCATCATTCCTCAAAAGCATTCAATCAAAGTTTAGAGAAAGCCATTTCGTTCAACGTAGTTGAAAGTTTTGAAAATTATGTATTTAAGGATGACAAACCCCCCTAGAGCCCCAAGAGCAAAGGTTGTAAGTTCTGCCCTGGGGGTATATAAGGGACTCATAGATAAAGTTGTCGTAAAACTTCAAAAAAGGCTCATTCGATTGGAAATTCAAAGGGCTAGTGCCCTTTTAATAGTCAAAAGTGATTAGAGGGAAAATAACCGGCCTCTCATGCCCACCTTTTCCCCAAACACATCTAACCAAAACTTTGAGATAGCCATTTTATTCAACGTAGTTTTAAGTTCTGTAAATAACGTCTCTGAGGATGACAACCCCCCCCCCCCCCACACACACACACACACAGTCCTCAGGGCAAGAGTTGTAAATTATGCCCAGGGGATATATAAGGTTTTTATATAACGCGTTGTCCTAAAAATTTCCAAAAGGGCTCATTCGATTGGAAATTGAAATGATAAGTGCTCTTTTTAATAGTCGAAAGTGATTGGAAAGCAACGAACACCCCTTACACGCCCACCATTTCCCCAAACATGTCTAATAAAGATTTTGAGATAGCCATTTTGTTCCACGCAGTACAAAGATCAGGAAATAATACCTTTGAGCAGGAAACTTGAAAAAGGGTTCATTCGAATGGAAATAGTGCCCTTTTTAATAGTCGAACGTGATTTGACGGTAACTAACCCCCCTGTCACGCCCATCTTTTCCCCAAACACATCCGATCAATATTTTAGGTAGCCATTTTATTCAACGTCGTTGAAAGTTTTGGAAATTAGGTCTTTAAGGATGACACCCCCCCCCCCTCACTGCCCTCAGGGCAAGGGTTTTAAGTTATGCCCTGGGGGCATATAAGGTTTTATTGAAAGTGTAGAAACTTCAAAAGGGCTAATTCAATTGGAAATTGAAAGGGCTAGTGCCTTTTTAATAGTTGAAAGTGATTGAATAGCGACTAACGCCACTCTTACAACCATCATTTTCCCAAACACATCCGATCAAAAGTTTGAGATATCCATTTTGTTCAACGTATTTAAAAGTTCTTGAAATTAGGTCTTTTAGGATGATAACCCCCTCAGAACCCTCAGTGCAAGGGTTGTAAGTTATGCCCTGTGGCATATAAATTTCATATAGAAAGTTGTTATAGAAATTTCCAGGGTTCATTTGATTGGAAATCGAAATTGTCCTTTTTAATAGTCGAAAGTGAGTAGAGAGTAACTAAACCTCCTCTTACGCCCATCATTCCTCAAAAACATTCAATCAAAGTTTAGAGATAGCCATTGCGTTCAACGTAGTTGAAAGTTCTGGAAATTATGTATTTAAGGATGACAAACCTCCCAGAGCCCCAAGGGCAAAGGTTGTAAGTTCTGCCGTGGGGGCATATAAGGGGTTCATAGATAGAGTTGTCGTAAAACTTCAAAAGGGGCTCATTCAATGGGAAATTGAGAGGCTTAGCGCTCTTTGTGATAGTCGAAAGTGATTGGAGGATAACTAATCCCTCTCACCCCCGCCAGTCCTCAAAACACATCCAATCAAAATTTTCAGATAGTCATTTTGTTCAACGTGGTAGAAAGTTCTGGAAATTAGGTAGTTGAAAATGAAACCCCCCAGCACTCAGGGCAAGGTTATGCCCTGGGGGCATATAAGATTTTTATTGAAAGTGTTGTCGTAGAAACTTCAAAAGGTCTCATTTGATTGGAAATTGAAAGAGCTAGGGCCATTTTTAAAAGTTTAAGGTGATTGGATAGCAACTACCGCCCCTCTCACGCCCACCATTTCCCCAAACACATCCAATCAAAATTTTGAGATATCCATTTTGTTTAACGTAGTTGGAAGTTCGAGAAATTTGGTCTTAGAGGATGACAACCACCCTAACCGACCTTATGGTAAGGGTTTTAATTTATGCCCTGTGGGCATATAAGGTGTTTATAGAAAGTGTTCTGGTTTCCAAAAGGGCTCATTCGATTTAAAATCGAAAGGCCTAGTGCCCTTTTTAATAGTCGAAAGTGATTGGAAGGATTGACATTTTTATAGTAAAGAACGAAGTGTCTATAAAGTATTATTTTTTGTTTTTGTTGTTGCTCTGACCACGGCGCTTCTTATCGAAGGCGTTATAGTAGGAACTTCGAAAAAGGCTCATTCAATTGGAAATATAAAGGGCTGATGTCCTTTTTAATAGTCTAAATTTATTGGAAGGCAACTAATCCCCCTTCCACTGCCACCCTCCCATTTGCCCATTATGTTTAAAAGCTAAACGTTGCCTTAAGATTAAATCAAAATGCACTGTGATAATGCTAATTCCCAATAAGACATCTCAGCAGTATCCCAAGAACGACTGAGAGTATTATATTCAAACTTTCGGGGCTAAACCCCTATGCCTTCCCAAGGCCAGAACAAAATTTGCACCTTACGGAAAAAATACAAATGAATGTGCATTGCCAGTTTAATATACATATACTGGTATTTAGTAATCAAAATGTTAATATTATTTGATTTATTAAAGTTATAAAAGTAAGAAAATTTATATTTTTTCAGTAAAGTGAAAATTTTTTTCTGGCCTTGGGAAGGCATTTTTTGTGGAAAAAATTTTCTTAATTAATAAAAAAAAACATCAGAATTTTCTGAAAACGGAGTCCTCTCTATTGCACCAGTTTCTTTCATATTTACTGCATATAAATATTGATAAATCTTTCAACGTTTCTTATAGTAACTTAAGAATTACTTTGAATAGTTCTCTGGTAAGCCAATTTGTTAGAAAAACTGTTTCAAGCCAGAAAAAAAAGTGCCCAACTAAAGAGAAACGAACAATTACCTTTAAACATATATTTGTTTGATGTTATGTTACGGAAAATCTGTGTCGTACACCCACAATAAAAAATCTCTCAGCATCTTTATTATAATTTTAAAATTACTTTACCACTTTGTTGGGAAGAAAAACGAAATAAAAAAACAATAAGGTATTCAAAATCAATACCAAAAAATTACATGATTATGTATAACAAATTCTTAGATAACAATCAGAGTGATGTTCGCGTCCTACTTACTCACACCGTCAGGCGATGGCACAGTCAACTGAACTTACCAGCTGAAAGACCAGCTGTCGCGATCAGGCGATGATTGTCAAATAAGACCATCAGCTTTGACTCTGCATTTATTTCTGTGTTTTTCTCTCTAAAATAGTCAGGCCTTCTGTTTCTTGACTTAGAGGTGCTGCCGCGTTGGGGGAGGCAGTAGTATCCCCGCAAGCATTTTGATGACATACCTAGGAAATTAACATGGGATTTCAAGCGGTCCGTTAGGAGCGTAAAATTGGAGCTCCTAATCCCTTGCATATTGGCAATAAGGTTTTAGGCGTTCTATTAAAGGAAACACAACTGTCGACACACCCTCGCGCTTTAAATAGATCCATAGGAAAATAGTATGGGATTTTAAAGACATGCCCTGTGACACCACGACAGCTCTGGAAGATCTCCCATGACACTCCTAGGTTTTCCAATATTTTCCCTACCAAGCGCCATTTTATCTCAATTTTTAGCAATTTTTGGCACGTTGTTTTTATGGAAGACAGCAAAGATTTCCGTAACCAAGTGTAAGATGGATGACGCCATCGTATGTGACAAGCTAGTCTTCAGGAACCCATGGGGAATACCCGATTGTAACCTAACACGGCACACACCTTATGCTATGGTGGTTAACATGTCTCATGTAAGGACGACGCACATCTTACCCAATGACAGTGCACATACCACTGTCACATAATACTTTTTTGGGATTTTATTTTTCGCCAAAACGTTCAAAGTGTTTTTTATTTCTTTTATCTTAATGACGGTGCACACTTTATGTAAGGTCAGCACACGTTGCGTAATGACGGCACACATCTTAAGCAATGACAGCGCACATATTACGTAATGGCAGAGCGCACATCACTGTCACATAATACTTTTTTCAAATTCTATTTTTTAGCCGAAACGTTCAAAGCGTTTTTTGCCAAAATGTTCAAAGTGTTTTTTATTTCTTTTAACTTAATGACGGTGCACACTTTATGTAAGGTCAGCACACGTTGCGTAATGACGGCACACATCTTAAGCAATGACAGCGCACATATTACGTAATGGCAGAGCGCACATCACTGTCACATAATACTTTTTTCAAATTCTATTTTTTAGCCGAAACGTTCAAAGCGTTTTTTCTTTCTTTCTTTCAACGCCCTTCTTCTTTTTACGTTTAATTCTTTGTCCTCACTAGGACTAGAAAAGTCAATTTCCTTCCATTGGAACAACGCACCAAGCAAAAGGACTAAACTGCTATTCCCAGTATTCTGTATTGAAAACAACATTCTAAAAACAATCTATTGTGAGACACCTGAGATTTCCCATTTTTAGAACACGCTAGAACAGCGTGTTTACTGCCAAAATTTGGCACGCACTCGGAGAATATATATTCCAGAGAAAATTGCCCTCAAGGTATTTTTGGTAATAAAGGGGAATTGCGTGCTCAAATTATGTTAACACCTAGCTAATTTAAGATTTGTCCTAAACAATAAATGTGAAGGATTAGGATTATTGTACATACACATTTTTTAATAAAAACAAATTTACAGCAATATTAAAACAAAGAAAAAGCAGTTAGAAAATACAACAAACAAAAATAAAACGTGAAAAAAGGCTTATAAAGGATCGTAATATAGGCAAATTGAACCGTGTATTATAGAAAGGCGGAGGGTCCTAGCAATCATTTCTAGACGGTGGGGTTGATATTAGAGCTAAATTTAAGCCATATCAAGACATTTTAAGGAAAATGCCCGTTTATTGAGCCAAGACTATGAATATCTCACACCATCGTGTGATTTCCCCCCCCCCCCTCACCCTTCTAGCAATCATTTCCGGGGGTTGTTTAAGGCCATGCTAGCACTCGAGGGTTTTAAGATATTACTTTACTATTTTGCTTTATTTTCACCGGGTTTATTATATCCAAGGCTTATAAAATTTCAACATGAGATCAGAATGGCACTGCGACTTCACACTGCGACTGCGACTGCGACACTGCGACTGTGACTTGCGACTGTTTTCACACACATATAGGGGCAATTTCAACTAAAGATATGCTAGCACTTCAGGATTTTAAACAATTTATTTACCATATTTTAACATTTGTTTCATATTTTTAATATTTTCTGGTGCTTATGGCCCGAGGTCTGGTAGTTTATATGATATTATTTTAATATTTTTCGTTATTTTCCCCGGGTTTAATAGATCCAGGGCTTAAAAAATTCAACCTAGATACCAGAGTGGCACTGCGGCACCGTTTTCATGCACATCTTAGGGCAATTTTTAATAAGTCATGCTAGCCCTTGAGGATTTTAAACAATTATTTAACATATTTTAACATTTCTTTCACATATTTAATATTTTCTAGGGCTTATGGGACCAAAGTTTTAAGAGTTTTTGTGATATGATTTTAATTGTTTTTTTATTTTTTCATTATTATCCTCGAGTTTAATAGATCCAGGGCTTACAAAACTCAACCCGGAGACCAGAGTGACACTGCAATACCCTTTTTTCATACACATGTAAGGCCAATTTTGATTAAGGATATGCTAACACTTGAGGATTTTAAACATCTATATACCATATTTTAGGAGTTGGGCTCGGCATATTGACAGCGGCAGGAATTAGAATTGAAATCGGTTATAAATTGAAAATCTAGTTACAAGAACTTTTAAAACATGACTCTGAAGTTAAAGTCTCATGGCTGCCCCCTCCCCATAGCAACCATTTCCAGAGGGCAAGATTGATATAGGATGCAAATTCTTAGGCATTATTGAGGTATTTCCGCGACCTCTTAACGAAAATACAGCGTTTCTTTGAGTGCAAGTTAGATTTTTCAGCTTCCCCCTTCACGGTAAAGATTCTTTAACGCCTCCACCTTAACTTTTAAGCTGTATAACATGATACTCCAAGCAATTCATACCACAGTGGCATTATTTGACTGCCCCCTGACATCCCATCATCACCTCCGAGACATTTTTCAGACATTTCTTGTTAAAAAGTATGCTTTATTCCGGTGATTCAAGTTTTTGAAAGCCAAGCTTATCTTAATAACCTCCAAAACACTCCACGCCACCATGGCATTACACACCTTCCTCTCCGTCATCCACCTAGCACCACTCCTCGTCCTGCGTAGGTCGTTTTCAACCTTTTCCCACAGAAAATAAACTCATGAATCTAAATTAAACACTGTTTTTACTTGAATAGCGGAACTCGGCATTTCATTGCTAGACTGTGATACTCGAAGCAGTTCACGCCACAATACCATACTATTACTACTCTCTGGCACCCTTTGAAATCGCCGCATAATCCCCAAGACACTTTTCAGA
The DNA here is from genome assembly GCF_049724085.1 of Artemia sp. Qi Xiang Cuo. Lineage (NCBI taxonomy): Eukaryota > Metazoa > Arthropoda > Branchiopoda > Anostraca > Artemiidae > Artemia > Artemia sp. Qi Xiang Cuo. The sequence continues at coordinate 62,286,815 of NC_142797.1, read as the reverse complement.
CATTTCTTGTTAAAAATTATACTTAAACCCATTGGCTCAAGTTTTCGGGACCCAAGCTTATCACAATAACCTCAAAAACACTCCAGATCACCGTGGCATTACGAACCTCCCCCTACATCATCCCCGTGGCACCACCCCTCATCAATCCCTAGGATATATTCAACCTTTTCCCGCCGAAAATAAGCTCATGAATCTAAACTTAAAGCTGTTTTTACTTGAACAACGGAAATCGGCATTTCATTGCTAGAGTGTGATACTCCAAGCATTTCACGCCTCAATGCCACACTATTACTGCTTTGGGGCATCCTCGGACTCAGATATCACAAATTTCTCCTAGAAGTAAAAATTTTCTGTTAATGCTAACAAGTTTTCTGCTAGAAGTAGCAAGTTTTTCTTAACACTAAAAAAATTTTTTCTAAGAAGTAACAAGTTTTTTCCTTAATAATGAAAAAGTATTACTCAATAATAAAAATTTTCTCTTAAAAGTAACAGTTTTTTCTTAATAGTAAGAAATTTTACTAATAGCAGCAAGTTTTCCTTTAAAGATAACAAATTTCTCTTAGAATTAGGAATTGTCTGTTTACCCTAACAAGTTTTCTGTTAGAGCTAGTAAGATATTCGTCCCCTTTCAGCTGATAGGATAGAAGAGGGTCTTCATCAGTATCATTTGACGATTCAGGAGATGTAGGACCTTCAGAAAAGGTTTTTTTGCGCTTCAAATGCATCTGGCTTAAACTCACTGTAGTAGAAAGGTTTTCATCAGGGCTGCTATATTCGTTCTCGTCTGCAGGAAAATAGACAACACCAGAATCTTCGCTATTAGAAATGTCAAGGCTTTCCTAGTCCTCCTCATCGTCTGTACAAGAATCCTCTGCTGCTTCGTCACCTTCTGATTCAAGCAGACGCAGTATTTCCGCATCTTAAAGCCATCGCGAAGTCATTCTGGAAAAAGAAAACTTTTTCAGAAAATAGCCCAATTCAGCATTTTCATGGGCTATTTTCTCACGAAATTTGCTACAGAGATTGTAAACAACGTTAGAAAACTGATCTTACCTCATCGGCCGAAGAAGCTTAGTAATTACCAAGTTTTGATCAAAAAATTCCTTTTCCTGAAACAGGTGAAAAAGTTACATAGATGGTAAGCTGCCGTAAATTTTACTTCTTACTCTCAATAACTCTCCAGTCGGTTCAGACACTAAAACCTCGGCACAAGAACTGGATAGCCACAATATTAGCATATCGGGGAGGTCGGTTCGCGCAATTCATCCCTTTCCATGGCAACCGCGAAAAAGTGTTTTGGCCTCGTAAAATTTGTACTTATGCATTATACCTCACCCACTTCTATACACGAAAGAAGTCAAGTTTGGTTAATGCTAATGAAATAAAATAAAATAGGATGAAAACATAATAGTTTAGAAACCAATTTGGGCTATATATTTGCACATTAGGGGGGAGGAGTAAAGCATATCATATATTAAACACGTAACCTAACCTAGGTACCTGTTTCCCCCTAAACCTCCCAAAACAACAGTTTAAATATTTTAAACGTAATGAGAAATCGCGCTTTGCAATCCATTTCTCTAGTAAATACCCGTTTGTCTGGTTCCCTGTAGTGTTTCCTTGTACAGTCTATAGCGGTGGGTGAGATATAATGCACAATTACCGTAAAATTTATGAAACCTTACCCTTCTAGGGCTAATAGCTCTCAGAAATACCTAAATAGCTCCAAAAGTTTGCATCTGAAATCCACCCTGCACTATGGAAATGATCGCTAGGGGGAGGGGGGGGGGGACAGCCGTAAAACTCGAACTTCAGAGTCCTGTTTTAAAGGTTCTTGTAACTAGATTTTTATCGCAGTGCCACTCTGGTCTCCATGTTTAATTTTGCAAGCCATGGATCTATTAAACTCGAGGAAAATAATGAAAAATATGAAAAACTATAAAAATCATATCATAAAGACTCCCAAAAAAATGGTCCCGTAAGCCCTAGAAGATATTAAAAATATGAAACAAATGTTAAAATATAGTAAGTAAATGTTTAAAATCTGCAAGTGTTAGTCAAAATTGCCCCTAGGTGTGTGTGAAAACGGTGTCGCAGCAGGGTTACCAACTTTTTGGTTCACGAATATGTTCCCTGAGCATCCAAAAGTATGTCATTTGTAGCCAAACTGAGAGCGAAAGCGCCACAAGCAATATACATTCATTGCCATGTGCATAGACTAAATTTGGTCATTGCAAATGGCGTTGAAGGTGTTGGGACTGTTGGCTCATTTTTTTCGTTGGCTCACAGTCCAAAATCTGTGCACGTTCATTTCCAACAGCAACACCAGACATCAGCTTTTTGTCGACTCCCAAAAGGTCACTCAACTGCCAGTCCTGGAATTAGAAAGGAGTTCTGCGACAAGATGGTCATACTGGTATCGATCAATATCGAAGATAAGACTCCGATATGAATGTGTTCTGGATGTACTGTCTGCAGGCAGCGAGGGAGCTGACAGTGAGGCTCGAGCAGAAGCAGCTGGGCTCCAGAGAAAAATGGAATCTTTCAGAGTGATATTCCAGTTTCTCTATATGGAAGCAATTCTGAGGACGACAAACTCCCTTTCTGAGCAGCTTCAGGCAGTTGATCTGGTAATATCTAGGTCCCGCACCTTGATTCAAGCAACAAGGAAGGAAATAGCTGAACTGCGCTCTGACACTTCATTTGCATCGCTTTTGGAGAAGGCAAAAGAGTTTGCTGTAGGTCTTGAAATTGAAGTACCAAAAAATTATCAAACACCTGAAAGAATTCATGACCACTTCGACGTTAAGAAAAAACTTCGTTGAATCCGACAATAGAGCTCCAACTCTAGCGGAAGAACTGAAAAGAGAATACCTGGAGACTGTAGATCGTCTGATTGCGGAATTTGACAGACGGTTTAAAGATAACCTTCCAGTGCTCAGTACACTCGAAGCTCTGGACCCCAGCTCTACCAAGTTCATGGATGCAAGGCTCCTCAAGCAATTCTCTGAACTTTATTCGGAAATGGACATTGACCAGATTCTTCTTGAGGCCCAAGCTGGTATTGCCAATCGATTTTTGCTTGAGGAGGAGGCAAAGCCGAAGAACTTCATGGACGTCATCGATAATATCGAGACACTTCCAGTGGCCTATTCAGGAATTATCAAAGTTCTTCATATTGCTGCGACACTTCCTGTCACGACAGCCAGCAATAAACGCTTGTTTTCTGGGCTGGAAATAGTGAAGAACTATCTGCGCTCGACCACAGGAGACGATCGTCTTAGTCGCCTGCTTTTGATCATTGCAGAGAAGGATTTAGTTAAAAACTTGGATTTCGACCAGCTTGTTGACGACTTTACGAAGATGAAACCACGACGGTTCCCCTTGTTGCCTTGAGTGTTCACTGATCTGTTTCAAAATTTTGTTGTATTTTTTGAATTTGTAAATATATTTTATCGAGCAAAGTTTTGCATCGTTATAACCGGAGCATGACTCTGACTTGGACTAAAATATTTACTGTAAGCAGTGAGCTGAAGAATTCAGCTACAGAATTTACTTTAGTCAAATCGTGAGTTTCTACAGAGTTTCGGCATTTGTAAAGTTACAGGATCTGAAAAGTGGAAGACTCTCAAACGGCTGTTTTTTTAAGATCGCACATACCACTTCCACTTTCTTCAGGTATCTTGTCTTTTCCAAAACTATGCTATAAGAGCAAAAGAAGGAAAGGCAAAGAAATTGAGATAATTTCCTTAATTTTTATGTTAACTCCCACGGAAGGCATTATTTTTTTCGGATAAAGCTAGAGGCAATTTTTTTTTTTATACAAGCCTGCTTCGGGGCCCATGTCGATTGCTTGCCCACCCTAAGGTTTGGCTGAAATGTTGCCTCTTTACATAAGATATGTGAACCATCATTGGATAAGTTGTTTGCCGTGCTCGGTTACAATAAGGTTGGATTGCCAATGGGTTCCACACATACAACCACATTGCCCAGGTGTGACGGACTAGGAGCTCCACTTGTAAAACCCTAATGAGCCACTTGAAATCTCATGTTAGTTTCCTAGGTATGGCATCAGAGTGCCCACGGGGATACTACTGGCGGCGCAATTCAATTCAATTCAATTCAATTTATTCGAATAAAAACATAACACAAACATTAATAACAATAAAGATCCTAGAAGATAACTTGTTAAGGACCAAGAGAAAAAAAAATTAAAGTAACACTGAAAGAGAAAAAAAAATAGAAGAATAAAACATGGCTAATTAGAGCAAATTTGTTAAAAATGGAAATATTAAATTATACCATCAAGTTTCGTTACATTTTTATACAACTTGCAGAAACTTGTGGCTAGTTCAACACTGGAGGGAATTTTGTTCCATTGAATAATAGATTTGTAAATGGGAGATTGCTGGGCAGCACTAGAAACGCATTTAGGAATTTTAAAGGCTCTATTGGATGAACGGAGACAATGGGCTTCCGAATTATTAATATTATAATAGGTTAGGAGTTGAGGTGGAAGATTATTGTGGAAAGCAGAGTAAGCAAGCGATAAATTTAGTTTTTGTATGATTTGATCAAGTGGAGCTATGCCAAAATCTGAATACAAATCACGAGTTGGATATAGACGGGGAAGCCGAAAAACTGCTTTAATGGCGCGGTTTTGGGAAAATTTGAGTTTTTTAATGAAGGAACGTTTTGTATTTCCCCAAACTGATCCGCAATAAGAAAGATAAGGAAAAATAAAGGAATAATAGAGGGTAACTAGGATGTCAAGATGAAGAAAATAATTCACACGGTTAATCATAGCTACTTGTCTCAAAATTATTGCTGTGATATAAGGAATATGATTAGAGAATGACAAGCATGAGTCAATAAATACACCAAGAAACTTGGCAACCTCCACTTGTGGGAGGATGTCGGAGGAGTACCTGAGACCAAGAGCAGATTGAATAACGTCTTTGTTGTAGGGGGTTCTGAATAACACTATTTGACTTTTTTTGCTATTAATGGTCATGTTATTCGTAAGGCACCACGCCTGGACTCTGTTCAGAAGGACTTGGGCAGAGGTTACTGCCAATGGTAGATTGGTGCCAGTGATGAAGAAGTTGCTGTCATCAGCAAATAATACAGGATACACTGAAGGGCCCAGGTCTATAACAAGATCATTGATATACAGGAGAAATAAAATAGGGCCCAGAACGGAGCCTTGCGGGACACCCCTCCGAACAGGTAAGGGCTGAGAATTTACTCCACCTAGGCTCCCACTGTTTATCCTTCTAGATAGATAAGAATCAAACCGAGAGTGGGAGACACCCCGAATACCATAACTATTTAATTTACTTATTAAAGTGTTATAATCGACCATGCCAAAGGCCTTAGAAAAATTCAAAAATGAGCTCAATAGAGTTTTTTTAAGGTCGAGTTGTGAGCGTATGAACTGTGTGGCGTCAATTAGAGCATGAGAAGTTGAGAATTTCGGCCTAAAGCCATATTGGTGAGGAGAAATCAAGGATACGGAATGCTGACTGTCAAACAGAAAGGGAGACAGACGTCTGAAGATGATTCTCTCGAGCACTTTGGATATAACAGGAAGAATTGAGATTGGACGATAATTACCTATCTCAGTTGGATCGCTGACTGTCAAACAGAAAGGGAGACAGACGTCTGAAGATGATTCTCTCGAGCACTTTGGATATAACAGGAAGAATTGAGATTGGACGATAATTACCTATCTCAGTTGGATCGCCCTTTTTAACAATGGCTGACTTTAGTAAATCAGGGAAAACTCCGTGGGTTAAAGATAGGTTGGCAATATGCTTGATGGGCTTGTAGACAAAAGGAGATATGGTCTTCAGGAGCTTATTACTTAATCCAAGACAGTCAGGAGTAAAACTATTAGGGAGAGAACCGATGATTTGAAGTACCTCATTGCTATCAGTTGGGCAAAAAAACATGGATCTAAAATTGAAGCAAGGGAATACAGCCTGTGAGGAGGAGTGGGAGTCAGTATGAGGAACATTCAAAAAATAATTATTAAATGCATCAGGTGCATTTAAAGGGTCAATTAATCTACCATTTGTGTCTTTAAGGCGAATAGGTATAGACTTTGATTTTCTATTTTTTGAAAGTATATCATTAATGGTGGACCATATCTTTTTCAGATTTCCTTTGCAATTGAGAATTTTTGTATAATAATAATTTTTCTTCGCTTCACGGATGAGTTTAGTGTATAAGTTTTTATAATGTTTATAATTAGATAGGTCAATATCACTACGGGTCTTACAGGCTAACTTATATAATTTGTTTTTACGATATGAGGAGACAATGAGGCTATGTGACATCCAGGGGCAAATAGGGATATTTTTCCGGTTAGGTTTACGAATAGGAAAAGTTGAATGGATAATCTCACTTAGCCTTTGCGCAAAACCATTTGTGGCAGAATTTACCTTGTGACAATTTAAGACATCGGACCAGTCAGTGGTTCTTAGGCAATCGATGAAATGGTTTATATTTGCAGAACTGTAGTTTCGAGTAGGTGTTGGGATATTAATTCTAGACCGTAGAGGTAGTGGTTGCGAAGGTAGAGACAAGTAAATAGGAAAATGGTCTGACAGATCCGAAAATACTATATTTGAGGACAGGTAATTTCCCAGGGAAGTGGATAAAAAATTGTTGTAAATTAATGTTGAAGTTGATCTCACTGGATCGACACTACTAGGGAAAAAAATTGTGGGTAGAAGACCACTCGCGGTTACCAATTAAAAAAAAGTGTCAGATTCAATATTTTTACCAACATTAAGTAGGTTGCAATTAAAGTCCCAAAGAACTATTGCCTTTTTACGGGGTAGGTTAATAAAATTAGAAAAATCATCAAATATATTACAAAAACATGAGGTCGGAAATGGAGGCGGTTTATAAAATAAGGAGAGTATATAGGAATTTTGGCCAATAACTATGTTTACAATTATTGAATAAATACATCTGAGATTTAGTTGTGTAGAGAAAATAGATTCGCACTCTGATAGCCTGGTAAAATTTACATTCGAACGGATGTGAAGTGAGATACCACCAGAACACTTAGTCAATCTCCTGGGCATATGGATTATTTGGTAACCAGGGAGTAAAAAATCACTAGTGTCATCATTATCGGAAAGCCATGTCTCTGTTAATCCTATTACATCGAAAGGGTAGACACCATTAATTGAAATTAAATCTTTAAACTTGAGCCACTTATCCCGGATGCTTCTGATGTTGAAACAAAGAACATTAAGGGAATTATTATTTACTAGTTTTGGCTTCACATTAGTAGCAAAATCGAAAATATCAAGGTATTTACAACTAGCATTTGTTAATGTACCAGGGGGGCTGCTTATAGGGTTGGCATGCTGATTATCATCTATATCGGGATAATTAAAAACCATGTTATTGGAAAGGGATAAATTAGTTAAAAACGAAAAGTCACACATTAAATAGTCGTCAGGCGTTCTGATTGTGACTCAATCAGCCTATGTTGGCTTAAAACACTCTCAAGTTGAATTTCTGCTTCGGAAACTATGGTCTCGCCAAAGTGAGTTTTTGCCAAATTCTTCAGAATAATGCATTTCAACTGATTGGGTAACTCTAATTGGGAGATGAGCATAGAGGTAACTGTAAAGCTGGCTAATTTAAAGTACACGTTTGATTCATCTTCCAAAGCATTTGGAGAAACTGTGTGACATATGTGGGGAGTAATTCTAGGTAGCTTTGTCGGTTTTTATGTCTTTCCTTGCGTAGGATTTTTCGAAAGGGGGTTCTTCAGGTTTTTTGGGGGGGCACTTGCTATCAAGGGGAACCATGCATTAGTTATGTCTCGAATGAGATTATTCTGAAAACTTTCAACACTAGGGGAAGCATTGGGATCTCTTGGTGTCCTGGGGGCTGCTGGTTGCCGGGAGCCTGTTGGTGGGTCAGGGGCTGTTGGTGGCCTGAGGCCTTTTGGAGGACGGGGGACTATTGGTGTCCTTGGGACTTGTATTGCAACAAAAGGGATTGGAAGTTGTTGCTCTTTTTCTATTATTAGTATCTCTGCCCTTTGTTTATATTTGGGACAGTTTCCTTTATCTAGGGACTGGTGTTTGCCCTTACAATTAGTACATATTGGGTCAAATTGACAGTTTGACTCATTATGGTCCTTGCCAAGGCAAATCTTACAAATGTTGGAATCCTCTCTACAGTATTTATCTGAGTGACCAAGCTTTAGACATTTAATACACTGTAATGGCTTTTCTTTGTAAGACTTGAAAGATTTTTGTTGGCCAAAGAGGAACACTTTGTCAATATTAAATTGTCCTTGAAGCTCAAACAACAGAGTTTTAAAGTTTGAGGTTTCAGTGGTTTCGCGACCAAGGGTATGAACACTAGAGACCGGAATGCATTCACCTATTCCATTCATCAATGCTTCCATCAGGTCCGAGTTTAGAAATGATTTAGGGATATTGTAGAGCACTATCTTTGTTTTTATTGGGCTTGGGGACCACAGGTGGGCTGTGACAACAACATTTTCAACACTTTTTAGCTCCATTACCTTTTTCACTGATGTGGGATCGTTCAAAAAGATATCTAGGGATCCTGATCTGTTTATATTCATATTAAAGTTGCAACGAATGGTCTTGAAGAGGGAAACTCGCAACTTTGGTAGATCACGGTTGGTAAACAATCAATTATCAGATTGGGGAACTAGTTGAATAATTACCGGGAACTCGGCTGGATTTCTTGAAGAGTTGTTCGTGGTATCGGTTTGATGTATTATTGCTGAATCTGGTGGACTTTTTGTTCTCGGTCTTCTACGCTTAGCCGAGTTTACTATCTTAAAGCTTTCTTCATCTTTTTCAGTATCAGTTGTTGAGGGGGATGGACATTGGGTGGTATCCATGTTTAGGGTATGAATACTCTTCAGAGAGGTCGCTGGTACATTCGCAGCTTTAGGGGGGGTTCTAGCAAGGGCTTTTGAAGATGGTTGAAATGGTGACTTACTCATATCCTTATCAGGAGGTTGTTTTGGAGGCTCCTTTTTTCCAAACATTTGAGCTATTCAAACTCACAAATTCGAACACTAATTAGAAATTGTTTCACAATAAATTCAAAATAGTCAACAATAACGAGAAAAGAGCGTTAAACCAAAGAGCGTTCTTCTGTTTCGCTCTGCTATTAAGGCAACCAAAGCCGTTGTATTCTCAGCGCTAAAAACAAGGAAAAGGAAAACCCTTGGTTTGCTTGCTGAAGCAGAAGGCCAGTTTTATAGGATAGTAGCCTACTAAGAAAGTTCTATAATGTTTTTTTTGTCAAGCATGTCTTCTTCCTTTTCCTGCTTTAGCGTTTTATTTATGGGTTCTGAAAAGTGAGCAAGCTGTGTAGTTTTATTTTTGCGATTATTTCCTTCAAATGCCAATTTGGACTCGTGGCTGTTGTATTTTCATAAACCGTTGCATTATGGATACTTCTTCGAAATTGGACCAATTGATGGATAGATATCGTAAGCATTATCAAAGTAATATGAACTTTCCACTTTTTGTGTAGTCTAAGCAGTTGGGTTTAGTCTAAGCAGTGTTTATATTCAGAATTTTCGCTCGGATTTACACACCAGATTTTTACACACCATATTACACCGGATTACACCGGATTACACCGGATTACACCAGACACACCGGATTACACACCAGATTTTTAACTACTTTGGGGATGCGCTGAAGCATTTGACGCTGAATTCTAAGTCCATAATTCTTGGAAAGTTTGTCTTTTAAAAAACGGTACATATGTTAGTTAAGAAAGCTATTAAAAGCAGTGTTTAATTATTAAAAAATATTGATTCAAATTTAAGTAATAGTTATAAAAATATGTTCATAGAAACGCTCCTATGATACATTTTATTAACATTAATACTTTTATTTATTCAGAAGTTGATCAAAATACATTTCTCAGGAAATCCCTCATTATATTTCCTTAGAATAATTTGGCGTTTTGGCGATTTGACTCATTTGGCTCTCAAAATATATTATACTTAGCATTTCTCATATCATTTATTTTTATTTTTGGATGCTAGTATTCAAAAGCCACAATTTACAGAAATACTATGATAGCTGTATAAAATTCTGAGGATGATTGTACCTAGTAATATTAAAAATTATTGGCCTAGTAATATCACAATTATTAACCTAGTAATATCAAAGATTATTAGCCACCCTCTTGTATTGCATATCCCTTAAATGAAGGAACGATACCCCCGCCCCCCTTGAAAGTTTTAGTAATTTATTCATAATAGCTGACGTACAAGTTTTCGTTACTGCCCAATATAAATAAATAAGCATGTGTATATAACTGCTCTTAAAACCAAAACAAAAAATGTTTTTGTAGATTAAGAGCTGCAGACCGTTTTATTTCCAGCCAGATAATTTAAATTTTGTTAAGGTTCTATCAGTTTTTGAGGGAAAGGCTAATTTCTTGCAATTATTTAAATTTGCTCATGCTAATATCATTTGATGGGTAAACAATAAGCTTAAAAGACTTTACACGTTTATTATTGTCAGAAAAATTTGAATTACTTATATATATACATATTGCTTTCAAACTCGTTTTTCTTTACTTTCAGTTACCAATGACGAGGGTCCTTTTTTACTTACCGTTCAATATGCATAAATGGCTCTATATTCTTCGAGAATGAGCAGAGGAAAAAATTTCAGACATTTCCAATGTTGTGGATTATTCTACTGGCAAAAGAACATCCAATGAACTCAACTTGTTTACGAAAAGTAATCTAAACAGTAGACGTTAGTAGAGAAAGTAGGGAAAAGAACAGGAGGAAACTCCATTGATCCCACCCACGGAGTTTTTTTTTTCAGGTTTAGCATAGTCTTAAACACGTATGAAGAACCATTTTTTGTCAAAGAAGATTCTCTCCCTCAATAGGCTATGGTTCTAGATTTTAAAACTTGCCTTTTTCTCCTACTAAATTCGGTCATGTCTCTCCTGACTTGCAGCATACATTATAGATGTGTGCTCTAATTATTGCATAATCTATAAATACTATAGTTATTTTGGCTTTTTTCATAAACATTTTGAAGGTGTTTTTTTTGGCGTCCGAAGACCGGGAACTATATTAATGTCTTACGATTTTCATGTTTTATTTAATATATTGTGCGGAATCACTTAAATATCTGGTAGTCTAGTAACTTGTTAAATATATAAGGTAACCTTTCAGAAGTCAATCTGATCAGGTCCTCATTTTATATTTTGTATGTTTTACCTTCAGAGATTCTTCCACCAGCCACAAAGATATTCCCTAAAATTAAGGACCAACACAAAAAACATTAAGACGTGATGTTAGCACATGCATATAGGACTTCAGTCATTAGAATATGAAATGGTCCTGGATACAAGAACTTGTACTACTCTGGAAGCATTGCGCTAATTTTAGCTCTATAATCTTTACAAAGAAAAAAAAATGGATGTCCAATATAAACATAAATTGCCATTTTTATGGTAAAATGCATTTACGGTGTACAAATATTTGTATCACTTTTATATAATACAAAATTTGAGAATTTGAGAACCCCTGATCTAGATAGAGCTGAAATTACGCCCTGGGAAGGTATTTTCAAGCTTAAAAGGATCACAACGTTCACAGAAATACCAAATACTAGATGGCGTTGATGTTGTTTTTTTGGCACCAGCATCGATGTTTTTTTAGACGCTGGTGTTAGTTTTGGCTCTTACCAGTTTTCCATACTCTTTGGCGGCATTTACAAAAAAAGTGACTTTTATTAAGGAACAGAAATGCGTTGTTTTCACTAATATACCTTGACTGCTCTACGGATGGTATTCTAGTCAATATTTGTCTTCAAGATACACACAAACAGCCAATTCCGTAATTTCAAATTTCGGCCAGTGTTCTTAAGAAGACTCGGTTGGCATTTTAATAATAAAATTAAAAAACAAAATACAATACTTCAATCAAACTTACTCCAAACTAAATAGTAACTTGTTTTTGGTCTTTCTCTTTTTAGGAACTCTAACAAATAGAAACTCTTTGGCATATCCCCCTTAATGTGCTAAATTTTAATACAAGTAAAAAAAAAATTCTTGAAGATATCCGACAGTTTTAATTGCAAATTACAGTTTGCCGAAGGGTCTAGCGGTGATTTAACACTCGGTGTACTTGGCTGCATAATTAAGATTCTTTTCCAATTAATTCACATTTTTTTTCTTTTGTTTAAATCCTTTGTGTTGGAATATTTATTTATACCTTAAGCTGAGCATGTAGGGCCGACCAATCAGTTTTTTTAGTATTTCATTTTGCTCTCTAATTACTTAAGATGTTTTTAGGTTTTTTTTAATATATATGTATTGTCTTCTGTTTTCGCTTGTGTAAATACCTTGAATATGAAGCTCTCAGTGCCAAAGCTATCGAGCGGCGTCTTCAAGACAAAGGTGGCAACGCTGCCATATATGGTGACGCCGCCGTATATGGTGACATATACCTTTGCTGAGATTATTTTTATTACTTTAGTTTATGCAATATTTCTCTGTTCAAACAGGATCCTGTCTTCTCAGGTGCAGTTTTTTGTCCCTCTGTAGCTTATTATGAGTTTAATTTCTGTCCTTTTTTGTGTGTTTCTATTTATGTGAAGTAATTGAGCACAATAATCTTTTCTGTATCCGCATTTCATCTTACAATGAATACGTTCCATTTCTTTCTCTTGTTTCTGTTTATTTTCGAAAAGTTTCTTTTTCTTTCATCGTTATTCTCGAGTTCTCGCTGGTTCAGTTGTTTTTGCTACCTTAAGACTCAGACGGTCCGCATTTTACGGAGCTTTCTGCAGGTCCTGATCATAATTCTGATTTTTTACATTGGATGATTATTGTATTGGGGATAGTCTGAGAGATCTAGAGTCTAACCCTTTTGATTTTCCCATATTCCAGAGCCAAGATAAATTTGTTGAGAAATGAGATAAATGATGGTGAGTTAATTAATTTTCCAAAATGTAAATATAAATTACCTTCCTAAGTTCCTAATCTTCCAAGTACCGGTGTTGTGAGAACAGTATTATAAACTGTAGAGGCTTTTTTAGTTCTCAGGATGATCTTGTCGATGTAGTTCATAAGCTATCATGTCATGTCGTTGGATTCTGTGAGACTTTTCTTACAGACCCGACTCCTCATGTTGCTTTTCCTGGATATCAATTTACTTCTAAAAATCGATTGCCAAGGTGATTTAGGAATTTCAAACAGTTCGTGGTAACAAACTGTAAGTAAGGAGAGACCCGGCACAATAGTAACCGAAACTCTAAAAAAATGAATTTTGATCAATAGATCAATAGATACATCAAAAGAATCAGATTTTAATGTTGATTTCAAATATATAAGTATATACCCGTAATATAATATATTATATATATATAATATATAAGTATATATATAATATAATATATTATATAATATATAATATATAAGAAAAAAGCACCCCCTAAAAGTCATAGAACCTTAATGAAAATTACGCCATCAGATTCAGCGTATCAGAGAACCCTACTGTAGAGATTTCAAGCTCTTGTCTGCAAAAATGTGGAATTTTGCTTTTTTTTTGCCAGAAGAAAGATCACGGGTGCATGTTTATTTGTTGTTGTTTTTTTTTGTTCTTTTTTCCAGGGGTGATTGTATCGACCCAGTCCTAGAATATCGTGGGAGGCTCATTCAAATCGAAATTAAAAGCTCTAGTGCCCTTTTAAGGAGCAAAAAAAATGGAGAGCCGCTAGGCCCCCTCCCATGCTCATTTTTTCTCAAAGTCAACCAATCAAAATTTTGAGATAGCCATTTTGTTCAGCTTGGTCGAAAATATAATAACTATGTCTTTTGGGATAACTTAATCCTCCAAAGTCCCCGGGGGGAGGGCTGAAAGTTATGAACTTTACCCAATGTTTACATATAGTATTGGTTTTTGGGAAGTTTTCAGGGGGATTTTTTCTGGTAATGGGGGGGGGATGTCGGTGGTTATGTGGGAGGATCTTTCCATGGAGGAAGTTTTCATGGGGGAAGGGACATTGCTATGAAGGGGGAACCGGATTTCTCAGCATTATTTAAAAAACGATAAGAAATTAAACAAAAAAAAACGTTTTTCAACTGAAAGTAGGGAGCAACATCAAAACTTCAAACGAACAGAAATTATTATGTGTATGCTTGGGTTCACTCCCTACTTAATACCTCACTCTTTAAGCCAAAGATTTTTTTTTTTTTAGTACTTTCATAAGAGCTATTTATTCTAATTAACGGTCTTTCTGATTAAGCGGTCATTTTTAGAGAATTGGAACAAAATTCGAACTCAAGCTTAAAGAGCGAGGTATTGACTATGGGGCGAACCCCCTAATATTCGTATTAAAAATATATGGATATAGAAGTTCGTTACGTATGTTAATTCGTAAGTTACGTGTATTTATTACTAATAAATACGGTCGTAAATAAATTTAAACAAATTTCGAGAAAGCCTTTTAACCAAATAAAAGTAAAATTAATATGCAAATTTCGTCTTAATTATTGATTTACGGTGAGCCAAAATCAAAACCTGCATTAATTCAAAAACGTTCAAAAATTAGATAAAAAAAACAAGTTTTTTTAACTGAAAGTAAGGAGTGACATGAAAACTTAGAACGAACAGAAATTATTCCGTATATGAACGGGGCTGTCCCCTCGTCTTGTCTCGCTCTTTACGCTAAAGTTTGACTCTTTATCACAACTCTATTTTTTTTAAACAATAAAAACTTTAGCGTAAAGAGCGAGACGTTGAGGAGGGGACAGCCCCTTTTATATACGGAATAATTTCTGTTCGTTTCAAGTTTTAACGTCACTCCTTACTTTCAGTTAAAAAAAACTTGTTTTTTTTTATTTAATTGGTATAAAAAGGTATCTCTTTTCGACGCCTTGCAAATCTGGAAGGTTCTCATGAGGAAATTCGTTTCGCAGCAGGGGCGTCGTTTGGGAGGGGCAAGGGGGGGTGGCAGTTGCCCATCCAATAAAGTGGAGAAAAAATTATTATATATCCCAAGCTCCTTGAATATTAGGATATGGACCCCTCTTGGCCCCCCCCCCCACAATGAAAATACTGTAGATTCGCCCCTGTTTCGAAGTAATGGTGACTGAAATAAGTCTTGGGAAAAAAATATATAGTTTTTTGCGTAGTATAGTAGCTTTAAATGAATCTTATTACGATTTATTGTCTTCTTGCTTTTCTGCTTCCTACTTGCCTGATATCTACAAGAATTTCACCTAGTTCTGCTTCTCTCGTTGATAATATTTTTACATCTGTACCAATTTCAGATTTGATTTCAGATTTGGCTTTTACTTATAATATACCGCCGGTTAGTAAGGAACGTTAAGTGTAGGTAATAAATAAAATAACATTAAAGCATCTGAATGAAAGCCTTGGTCTGTTGGATTGGCAGGATGTTATGTCGACGGAGGATACAGATATAGCAAAATGATACTTTCTAAGAAAATTTCAATCCTGCCTTGATTCTAGCTGCCCGTTTGTTACGAATTAAGTTTGCAGAGAAAAACTTCCTATAAGGCCATGGATAGAGTCTGGAATTTTAATATCAGTAAAGAAAAAAAAACATTTATTTAATAAGCAGTTAAAGAATCCAACAGATTATAATGTTAAAAATCTAAAAATTTTCAAAAATAAATTAACCACACTGATACGACTGTCGATACATAGGTATTGTGAAGAGTCTTTTGATGAAGCTCAAAATTCTCCTCGTAAAACATGGTCTTTAATTATTTCTTTTATAAAAAAAAAGAAAAGAAATTCTAAGTTTCCTGAAATTATTAGTTTGGAGGATGGATCGACTACTAATAAATCGAAGAAAGTGGCTGATATTTTGAATGCTTATTTTGCTAATGTAGGAGAGAAATTTGTTTCATTAGTAATAACCATTTTGATCACGTAGTAATAAACATTTTTCTGCGTAACTTCATTCTCCTCAAAGTGATTCAATTTTTCTTGGGCCCTCTTTCTCAGTTTGAAATAACAAAAATAGTTTGTGATCTAAATCCAGCTAATGCAACCTTAATAGACGGGTCTAGTTCTATAATTGTTAAAGAAATATTGTCTGCAGTAATTTTACCATTACAGCATATAACTAGTCTCTCATTTAAAAGTGGAGTTTTCTCATCTGCTTTTAAAGGAGCGAGGATAATTCCACTTCATAAAGGTGACTCTCCTGAAAACTCATCAAATTACCGCTCTATTTTTATTTTGTCAGCTTTTTCTAAAATATTTGAGGAAGCAACTTATAAAAGGTCTTATGATGTTCTTAAATGGTCAAATTTCTTCACAAATTCCAAATTTGGTTTTAGGTTTAGACACAATACTGAACACGCTATCCTTGCTCTCATCCAATATATTCATTAATGCTTAGATTTTTAAAAAGTATTCGATACAATATTCTATTGTATTCTTTTTTGTAAATTAAATAATTAGGCTGTGCGCGGACTGGCGTTGAATCTAGTTAAATATTATCTGGATAAGAGAAAGTAACTAATAGATTGAGGTAATTTTCTCCCTCCACCTGTTACTCAGTATTCGAAGTTGAGTTACCACGGGGCTCTGCCCTAGGTCCTCTGTTTTTTACAATTTATAGGAATAACCTTCACCGTGCTTTGGCAACCCCGTGCCTCAACACACATCTTGCTCATGATACTGCAGTTTTACTTTCTGAGAGGAATGACGAGGAGTTGGAGGCAAAACTGGCTGCATTTTCTAATGTTCTTGATTAGTGTTCATTAAATTTTATTGCTTTGAATTTATCAAATAATCATTTCATAATTTACGGCAGAAAGTCAAATATCTGCCCTCGTACTATCCGATTTACTTCTTCAAAATATATGTTATGAATATCTTAGGTGGTAACAATAGAGTACCTTGGACTTGCGATTGACAAAAGATTATATTTTAAAATGCACATTCAAACTCTATACTTAAAGATTCCAAGCTGTGTTGCTTTAATGCAAAGGTTGAAGCATTATTTGCCCTACTCTGCTTTACGAAGCATTTATTTAGCTCTGATTCAGTCTAATATTAGTTATTGTTCTCTAGTATACTTATCTACATTTAAAAGCCATATTAAACCAATGCAGATCATAGGCAGCGCAATAACGCTGCCTAAGTAAAGAACGATGTTGGCACAATGTTTATTTGTTTTTTGTTTTTGTTTAGACCAGGGCACTTCGTATCGAAGGAGTCGTCGTAGAAACTTTGAAAAGGGCTCATTCGATTGGAAATCGGACTGGCTTGTGCCCTTTTAATAGCCGAAAGTGATTGTAAGGCATTTAACACCCTTTCCACGCCCACCATTTCCCCAAACACATCCAATCAAAATTTTGAGATAGCCATTTTGTTCAACGTTGTTGAAACATCTAGAAATTATGTCTTTCAGTAGGTCAGTCCCCTCACAGTCCTCAGGGCAAGGGTTGTAATTTATGCCCTGGGGCACATAAGGTTTTTATTAAAAGGGTTGTTGTAGAAACTTCAAAAAGGGCTCGTTCAATTAGAAATTGAAATGACCAGTGCCCCTTTTTAGTAGTTGAAAATGATTGGAGGGCAACTAAACCCCTTCTCACGCCCACCATTTCTCCAATCACATACAATCAACATTTTGAGATATCCATTTTGTTGAACGTAGTTGAAAGCTCTGGAAATTAGGTCTTTGAGGATGATAACCTCCTCAGATCCCTCACGGCAAGAGTTGTAAGTTATGCCCTGGGGGTATATAAGGTTTTTATAGAAAGCGTTGTCGTAGAAACTTCAAAAAGGGCTAGTGCCCTTTTTAACAGTCGAAAGTGATTAGAGGGCAGCTAACTCCCCTCTCACGCCCACCGTTTCCCCAAACGCATCCAATCGTAATTTTGAGACAGCCATTTTGTTCAAAGTTGTCGAAAGATCTGGAAATTATGTCGTTGAGGATGAAAACTCCCCTCCCACACCCCTCAGGGAAAGGGTTGTAAGTTAAAAGCGAAAATAGGCAAAAACGATGGGGTGGCGAATGCCCCCCCCCCAAGCCCATCCTGTCCCCAAACACTTCCGATCAAAGTTTTGATATAGCCATTTTGTTGAATGTAGTTGAAGGGTCCGGAAATTATGTCTTTGAGTATGACATCCCCCCCCACAGCCCTCGGGACAAATGTTGTAAGTTAAGCCCTAGGGGTGTATAAGGTTTTTATATAATGTGTTGTCGTAGAAACTTCAAAAAGGGCTCATTCAATTGGGAATTGAGATGGCTAGTGCCCTTATTAATAATCAAAAGTGATCAGAGGGTGAATGAACCCCCCCCCCCACACCCATCCTTTCCCCAAACACTTCCGATCAACATTTTGATATAGCCATTTTGTTGAACGTAGTTGAAGGGCCCGGAAATTATATTTTGACTATGACACCCCCCCCCCCCTCTCACAGTCCTCACAGATAAGATTGTAAGTTATGCCCTGGGGGCATATAATGTTCTTATAAAAAGTATTGTCGCAAAAATTTAAAAAGAGGTCATTGGATTGGAAATTGACAGGGCTATTGTCCTTTTTAGTAGTCGAAAAAAATGGAGGGAGAATCTTCCCCGCCCCATGCCCATCATTTCCCCAAATATTTCCGATCAACATTTTGATATGGTCATTTTGTTCACCGTAGTTGAAAGGTCTGGAAATTAAGTCTTTGGGGATGACAACCCTCCCCCCTTAGCCCTCGGGACAAGGGTCCTCGGACCCTTATATAAGGTTCTTGCAGAAAGTTTTGTCGTAGACGCTTCAAAAAGGGCTTATTAGATTAGAAATTGAGAGAAATAGTGCCTTTTTTATTAGTCAAAAGTGATCAGAGGGCAAATTCCCCTCCCCTATGCCCATCATTCGCCCAAACACTTACAATCAAAATTTTAGATAAGACAGTAATTTGTTTTAGCATATCAGAGAGTTCTGGAAATTATGTATTTTACTGGAAAATTCTTTTAAGTGTTTTCACTTTTATAACTTTTAGAAATCAAAAATTAATTAAGATTTTAAGAAATAAATATCAGTATATGTGTATTAAACTGACAATGCACATTTTTTATTCAGTAAATTCATTCAAATTTTTTTCAGTAAAGTATAAACAATATTCTGGCTTTTAGAAAGCATGGGGTTTTAATTTTAATTTCTGGTAGTTTTGGGGTTCATTTATTTATTGATACTGATTTGTGGTAGTTGTATGTTTGGTAAATTATTGGATTCCATTTTTGTTAATCCTTGGTTTAATGGAGTTCTTTACTTTTTTTGAAAAAACATATTTGTGGAAAAAGTTTTTTTAATTAATTTTACAAAATAAACCCTTAAGAATCCTGAAACTTTTTATCATATCACCTATTGCACTTCCAAATAAGTCTTCTACAGCATCTAGATATACTTCCAGCTTCTCAAAAATTTACTTTTGGAGCAATTCTTTTCAAGTTCAATTCTGACATTAAGAAATTACCGCCATATTACCACAATCAAAGTTTGTTCTCCCAATCACAAGGTTTACATAATTAGCCTATAACACTCGACAAGAAAAGAGTATCTACACTGACAAGTGTAGTACAGAGAGATATAAACTCGCTCCATTTGTGTCGATAGTCCGGTGCTGAGATGCTCACTAGGAACTTATTGATAAATTTTCTTCTAATCTGTTAATAAAAAGGAATCTTAAATTTCATTTAGTTCAAAATTTTCTTTAGTTTATCATCTGTTTAATAAGATAAAAATTATTTCTATGGTTTGTGGCTCTGGGTTAATGTGGGACCCTCGGCAATCTTCTAGTATTAATTTATATTTAATAATATTGAATTTTTTTTTTATTTTCTTATGGATCCTGGGCTAGCTGCTACTTTTATATTACTGTCGTGTTATTTTATCTTTGCCTCAGTCGTTACCTTTGTACTGTAGTATTATTTGTTATTTTATCTTTGTCTAGGCCTAGTTTTTCGAGCTTGTCTCCCCATGGGGCTATGTCAAATATATACATGGATGTGTGAATAATAAAATGTTGAACTTGATTGAACTTGAACTTGACCCCTCCAGTGCTGCAGACCAAAGATCTGCCATTGACGATCTGAACAGCGTAGCATCCTGTGTACCATCCAGCGTACATCCAGCATCCAGTGTACCATCGTCCTAGCTTTGCTTTTGTCGTTTGCGCCTTGTAATACCGGGAGGGACCCAGCACCACACACCGTGAGGAGTTGACCTCCGCCTGTGCGCACCATATAACCCCAAACGCGCCATCGTCTACTTACCAAGATAAGAAAAAACTCAAAAAGAAGAAAAAACGAGGATATTTTCAGCCAGTGAAGATACAATGCAAATATTTTGGCCGAGAACTCCGTTCAACCTTCCTCAGTGTAAAAACAAAAAAAAAGAACTTTAAAAAAACAGCCAGTAAAATATAAAAGAACCAAACCCTAAAAATCATCACTAAAATAAAAACTTTCCAAATAGTTCAATTAAAATAGGAAATTGTGAAGAAAGTCGTAGAAATCTTGGCGAAGGGGCTTTTTGGCAGTTGTCGGATTTTTGCCCTACTTACTGCACAATTTTTGCCCTTCTCTCACAAAGATTAGAACTGGTGGTACCCCCCCCCCCAAAAAAAAAAAAAAAAGTCCGACTAAAACACTTATTCTTGCTTTTTACAAAGCTTGACAGAGTTTTTCTGAATGCTTTCAGATGACGAACTTTGTAACCCTTCCCACCCCCCTAAGAATCTCGAAACAAAAAATACAACTGAGACACGGCCCCTTTTATTACCAATTCTTATTGAAACATGACATCCTGATAATGAAAATTTAGAAGCACTGAAGTCATGTCGGTTCTGATCCCCGAAAGGCATGGGTTAAGATCTTACGTCTTACTTCTCACCAAATTCGGTGAAGAGCCTTTCCAAGCAACGGTGAAAGGGCAACTGAATAAAAATTAAACCTTCAATGGCAATTCAAGAAACTAAATCCAAATTTATTTTATCTAATACTTTTCTAAAAAGCGAATTGCTTATCAGGTCTGGTATCATGTAACATTTGGCAAGGTTGAAAAATATTATAATGTAGAAGTAAAAAATATGAATTAATTATTTCATTGTAAATGGCGCTCAAATCAGTTTCTCCTGATCTCTATTGAGGGCTAATTTTTGGTACATAAACTTCTTGATTTCAACCACTTCTGTGAAAACTTGCAAGAAACCTTGAACAGAGGCAATATTGGAGGTATT
The DNA here is from genome assembly GCF_049724085.1 of Artemia sp. Qi Xiang Cuo. Taxonomy (NCBI): domain Eukaryota; kingdom Metazoa; phylum Arthropoda; class Branchiopoda; order Anostraca; family Artemiidae; genus Artemia; species Artemia sp. Qi Xiang Cuo. Next base: position 62,265,535 of record NC_142797.1, on the reverse strand, counting down.
TTCAAGCCAAATGAAGAAGTTTGGGTTGTCGTACATGCGTTGGGTCAAGGTGGGATCAAAATTCTCGGGCCTTTGGTGCAGCTTCATGGCTTTGTCGATTGAAGGTCTGTGTTCCAACAGCCTCTCTCCCAACTGTTGGTTAATTCTACCAATATAGAAGCAACTACAAGATCATTTTCATTTTCACTGGCTGTTATATTTCTCATTTTTTCTTCTTTTCGAGTTTTTTTCTTATCTTATCATGCTAAGCCAGTGTGGTCTCAAAAATTATTTACATCTACTTGCAATTTCATCGACTGCATACGGCTGTTTCATTTTTTCGTGAATAAAAGCTCTTTTATCTTGTCGGTTCAAAGTATTCCAAGGATTAAGTCTATTTTCCAATGGAATATAATACCCCCAGTGTCGAGCTATCCACAAGTTTTCACACGCTGTATAACAATGTTACTAAACTTTGATAAAATACTAATCTCTAAAATTTTAATCAATTTGCTTTAATTACCTGTGTTTTCTCTTTTTTTCTTTTTTTCTTTGTTTTTCTCTCTCACTCTTCTTCATTTTCAACTTTTTGTTGTTGTGGTCCTTAATAAGTTTCGGCTGTCCTCTGCCAAAACCAAGCATCCACAAAAAAATCGATTTTGAGTTAAGGATGGATCTCCCTTAATCTTAAAACGGCGAATCCAGTGGTGAAGTCAGAATTTTTCTATCTGCTATAGTTGCTGAGATATCACCTAGTATCCAAATTGATAGAAACGTATTTTACCGGTTTTCTATAGCCAAAACCTAGTATGCACATACTAGAATTTTAAAACCTAGTATCTACATCCAGCAGGAAAATGGGTGGCAAAACCTAGTATCTGCGGCGAAAACCGAGCAGACGAAACCAAGTTTCTACGGCTTTCGCGGATCAACAGCAAAATTTTATCATAATCATCACTTTCTTCTCTTTAATTTTTGAAACAAAAATAACGAAGCCTGAAAAATAATGAAGGGTTTCACTAATAGTAGAGGAAAATTACTTGCAAGACTCGCGGTGCAAATTGCAAAGCAAAGAGCTGAAAACAGAAATGCAGAGTAAGTAGAACTTGTATTTTTGCGTCTGTGAATACGGAGCAACCCTCGAAGAAAAAGAAACAGAAGTGAAGAGGCAAAAAAAAAAAAAGAAAATGCTAAGTGCAAGCATCCTTTTATTGAAAACTACTCTGATTTTATATATAAAAGGAAATGTAAGGAGCTTAACATTGGGACCAGAAAAGACATCTGGGAAAGTTTTTGGAAAGAAAGCTATGCATCAAGAACCAAATATCTGGCCAGCTGTGTGAGGCTGGAGTGCATAAGAAGACGGACGGTAGAAAGTGACCCTCAATCGGTTAAAGTCTACCGAAAAAATAAAACTATACACTACTACTTTCCGAAGAAACACAACACTGTGGTAGTGAGGAGGTTTGCAAGAAACCGATGAAAAGTGGGCTAGTTGGTGAGCGCATAATGGATTTCAGGGGTAGGCATAGTCCTCACAACAAGCTACCATCAGAAGTAGTTCATAATGTGAAAAATCATGCCATTTCTTTTGGACCTTCTACGCCACATTACCGTCGCAAAAATGCACCACACATCAGATATCTTCCATCTTCTTTGACGGTTGATCTGATGCATCAGGACTTTGTCACTAAGAATCCAGTACCAGCTGTGTCGCACGAGACTTACAGGCGTCAGTTGAAAGAAATGAACATTTCGCTTAAGATGCCAGTATGTGATGTTTGTCCTGAGTGTGTACAATCTCATGGAGAAAGATGATAGCAGCAGAGAAAACAGCAGCGATGAAGGTATAAAAGGAGAATTTGAACCTTTTTCTGCTGAAAATAAGACTCATGATGTTGATGTTTCCAGGCGACACCGGCAAGAACACATTGAACAGGCAAGGAAGGCTACACATGCCTATCAACGTGTCGCAATTAAAAGTGGATAAACCGGAATATTTGTATTCGCAGTTGACTTGCAAAAAAGTGATTCTGTTACCCGACTTGCCAGGGAACAAAAAAGCAATATTCCTTACTCGTCTTGTTGTCTTCAATGAAAATTCGCCCGTGTCTACCAGGGTTATGCAGTGTCTGTAGGAAATGGGCGTTTTTTTTGTGTGATGTGGCACGAAGCTTTGAGGGACAGGGGTGCCGAAAAGATAGTGGATTCTGTTTATACTGTAGTTACAGCAGAGAAGGATGTCCTGGAGTTTATAATTCGGGTAAACAATTAGTCCAGTCAGAACAAGAGATTTCTGTTTTATATTTCTCTTGCGACGAGGGTCGACAGAGAATGACGGTCCAGCAGCATAACTCTAAATTATATGACAAAAGGGCACACGCACAATGCAGCAGACGGCATACACGGCAACATTGAAACAAAAACGAGAAAAAAGAGGAAATACTATGACTTTCCTGACTTTGTTGAGTGTGTTGCAAACGGCAGGAAGGCGGTTTCTGCAATAGAATTGAAGGATTTAAGAGATTTGAAATACAAGAAAAGAACTCATGGAAAAAAGGGATTCACCCCTACCAAGGTTAAAGTCAGTTTTAGCAGCTACCTTTCAAAAGGGGTTCCGCGGCATGAAATTCCTCCAATATTTCAACGGAGAGGAAAAGCAATGCTTGTTTCTTCAGAAGAAATTCAATATCAAGCAGCTTCCCGAGCCCAACTCTGTTCCGAGAAGTGTTCAAAGCCAGAAAAAAGTTTCGATTGTTAACAAACTGTGTCTGATGATGCCGGCAAATCGAAGGAAATTTTGGAAGGATCTTCTGGTTTCTGATGAAAGCCTAGATCTCCTCGAGGATGAAGACGACCCATATGAAGAATAAACCTCTCTGATAAGCTAAGGGCTCAGTCCTCCTTTCTTTTGATTCGAAGTAGCAGTTTATCTTCATTGTTACTTGAAGATCTTTTTTAAAATTAAATTTGGTGTAAATACTAGGTTTTGGCGGTGGAATACTGAGTTTATCAGCAAAGAAAAACTCTGCCAAAACATAGTATATACATTTACTGAAGTTTAAAAAAAAATATTGCGAAAAAAATGCTTCTCCCTACTAGGCGGACTCCGGAATACCTATTGACTAAGTTATGTATCATCATCAGCTATTCCAGCTTAGAAAATGAAAAAAATCACTATTTTACGATTTTCTCGGAAACTTGAAAAATGTAGATACTTGGTTTTGGCAGAGGACAGCCGGTTTACTTCCAGGATCTTTATTATTATTGGTGTTATGTTTTATTTTTATTTGAATAAATTGAATTGAAATGATTCTTCTAAGACAGTTATTCTCAAACCCTAAATTTGTTTATCGAGCTACTTATTTAAAGCCCAACATTTACATATGAACATTATTAATGAAAGCATGTTACTATTAAATGTGCAGAGCTTTAGTTTCATGGAGTAGGGTGTATTCTTCCAAACGTTACCTAGTTTATTAAAAGTGCTTCCTGTATCTTTAATACGTGCGGTGATTTTCTGTTCAAGGCTCCCACCCGTTTAGATAAAGCTCTCAAGGTACTTAAATTTTAATCTTATAAAGCACATCTATTCCGTTCTGGAGAGGGGGAGGGCAGGTAATTTGTTATCGTATGATTTTATTTCCAGTGTAATCAAACCGTTCGTGGTAACGAACTGTAAGTAAGGAGTGACCCGGCTCAATGGTAACCGAAACTCTAGAAAACGGTATTTTGATACAAATAGATACATCAAAAGAATTAGATTTTAATGCTAATTTCAAATATATAAGTTTCATCAAGTTTAATCCTACCTATCAAAAGTTTGAGAAAATTTGGCTGATTTTCGAAAAAAGGGGGAAAGACCCCCTAAAAGTTATCAAACCTTAATGAAAATCACACCATTATATTCCGCGTATCAGAGAACCCTACTGTAGAGGTTTCAAACTCCCATCTACAAAAATGTGGAATTTTGCATTTTTTGCCAGAAGAAAGATCACGGGTGCGTGTTTATTTGTTTGTTTGTTTGTTTGTTTCCCCCAGGGGTGATCGTATCAACCCAGTTGTCCTAGAATATCGTGGGAGGGCTCAATGGAATGGAAATTAAAAGTTCTAGTGTCCTTTTTAAGTGACCAAAATGGAGGGCAACTAGGCCCCCTCCCACGCTCATTTTTTCCCAAAGTCACCCGATCAAAATTTGAGATAGCCATTTTGTTCAGCATGTTCGAAAATATAAGTATGTCTTTTAGGATCACTTAATCCCCCGAAATTCCCGGGGGAGGGCTGAAAGTTATAAACTTTACCCAATGTTAACATATAGTATTGGTTATTTGGAAGTATACAGACGTTTTCAGGGGAGATTCTTCCTGGTAGTGGGGGGGTGGGTGGGTCGGGGGTTATGTAGGAGGATATTTCCATGAAGGAAGTTTTCATGGGGGAAGGGACATTGCTAAGAAAAGGACGCCGGACTTCCCACCATTATTTGAAAAAAGATCAGAAATTTAATATAAAAAAACAAGTATTTCAACTGCAACAGCAGCAACATTGTAACTTTAAACGAACAGAAAATATTAAATATCTGATTGGGTTCACTCTATATTCAATGCCTTGCTCTTTAAGCCAAAGATTTTTTAGTACTTTCATTAGAGCTATTTATTCTAATTAACGGCCTTTGTGATTAAGCGGTCATTTTTAAAGAATTGGATCAAAATTCGGACTTTCGCTTGAAGAGCAAGGTATTGACTAGGGGGCGAACCCCATAATAAACGTATTAAAAATATATGAATATAGAAGTTCGTTACGTAAGTTAATTCGTAAGTTATGTATATTTATTACTAATAAAAACGTTCGTAAATAAAATTAAACAAGTTTCGAGAAAGCCATTTAACTAAATAAAAGTAAATTAATATGAAAATTTTGTTTTAATTATTCATGTACGGTGAGCCAAGATCAAAACCTGTATTTATTCCAAAACGTTCAAAAATTAAATTAAAAAAACAAGTTTTTTAAACTGAAAGTAAGGAGCGACATTAAAACTTAAAACGAACAGAAATTATTCCGTATATGAAAGGAGCTGTCCCCTCCTCAACGCCCCGCTCTTTACGCTAAAGTTTGACTCTTTCTCACAACTCTATTTTTTTAAACAATAAAAAACTTTAGCGTAAAGAGCAAGGCGTTGAGGAGGAGACAGCCCCTTTAATATACGGAATAATTTCTGTCCGTTTTAAGTTTTAATGTCGCTCCTTACTTTCAGCTAAAAAAACTTGTCTTTTTTATTTAATCATACAAAAGAAGCTGCTAAAAATATAATCATATTAATCCACGATAGTATCAGAAATTTTTTATTTCTTAATTTTATGCTAAGAAAAGAGAAACTGTTTAAAACATATTTCATTATTGTTTTCAGTAAGGTGTAAGTCACACTCTAGCCATTAGAAGGTTTAAGGGGTTAGTCGCCCTGCTCTTACTTGTGGTAATTTTAGTAGTATCTCATATTATTTAATGTAACTATTTGAAGATTGATGTAATTTATTTATTTCAATTTCTGTTCGTTTTAGGTTCCATCCATTTATTCATAATAATTGTTGCTCGTTTAAGTTTGATCTATTATATCAAACTTATTTCTGGTTATTTCTGACTTTATTATGACTTTATTATGACTTTATTTCTTTATTTATTATGACTTTATTTATCTGACTTTATTATTATGACTTTATTTCTGGTTATTTTAGGTTACAATGAGGCTTTTGATTTTTCTTTGAAAATTTATTTTGCAAAACCTCTTTTAACTCATTTACCATTCGTTCACTCATTTAAATTACTTTATTGTGGATTAATCGTAAACATTTTTTTGTTTTTATAGATTTTCTTCTTTAGAACTTACACGCTGGATTCTTATTCAGATTTTAGAAAATTCTAGTATCCTATTCATCAAAATGTCCGATCGATCATAATTTTGTTCACTAGTATTTTTAATAATATATTTACTATTATAGGTAGCGCAGTGAAGAAAAAGTAGAGTCTTTAACCAAGTTTATGCATCAACGGAGTATAGTGTCATAAGATAACAACTGTTCCGATGAAATAAAACAAAGACCTGTCCTGAGAAAAGCGAGGTTTAAAAGCCAAGAACGTATTGAGGGGGGGGGGGACTGGGTTTGAACCCCCCCCCTCCCCAAATTTTTTTTCCGACTCATAAAACAAAAATGCATATAAACCAGTTTTTGATGCGTCTTTTTACCCACCCCCCAATCCAGGATTTAAAAATCCTGGAAGTGGAAGAAAAAAATTCGATCCCCTAGCTCGTTGTCAAAAGTCGTATAACATTTACGATTCACCAGTAAATTCATATAGGATTTGGGTAGCCCATGAATATTTACAGCTGGTTAAAAAAAAAATCCTACTGATCGATCTTGTCGTCTTAGTTTTATGCTTAGATAATAAGGACGTCATCTTAACGTTGCCTTTTCTCAATAGATTAAATAAAAAACAAGTTTTTTCAACTGAAAGTAAGGAGCAACATTAAATCTTAAAACAAACAGAAATTATTACGTATATGACGGGGTTCGCCCCCACGTCAATATTTGGTTCTTTACACTTAAGCTCGAATTTTGTTTGATTTTTTTAAGAATGACCTCTGAATCACAAAGGCCGTTTAATTAGAATAATTAGCTCTTTTTAAAGTGCTAAAAAAAACTTGAGCGTAAAGAGTGAGTTACTGAAGAGGAGGCGAACCCCTTCATATACGTAATAATGTCTGTTCGTTTTGAGTTTTAATGTTACTCCTTCTTTCGGTAGAAAAAAAACTTGTTTTTTTTATATTCAAATTTTGATTGTTTTTTAAATAATACTGGGAAGTCCGATACCCTCTTCATGGAAAATTTCTTTCCCTATAAAAAAATTCTCCATGGAAAGGTTCTCTCACTTGATGCCCTAGCCAAACCCCCCTCCCCAGAAAAATCCCCCTGAAGACGTCTGTATATTTCCTATTAACCAATACTACCATATGTAAACAATGGGCAAAGTTTATAACTTGCAGCCCTTCCCCGGGAACTGTGGGGCATTAAGTCATCCTCAAAGACATAGTTATTGGATTTTTCGACTATGCTGAAAAAAATGGCTATCTCAAATTTTGATCCGACGACTTTGGGGAAAAATGAGCATGGGAGGGGGCCTAGTTGCCCTCCAAATTTTTGGTCACTTAAAAAGATCACTAAAACTTTTGATTTCCGTTCGAATGAGCCCTCTCGCAATATTCTAGGATCATTGGGTCGATACAATTCCCCCTGGGAAAAAAAAAACAAATAAACACGCATCCGTGATCTTTCTTCTGAAAAAAAATGCAAAATTTCACATTTTTGCAGATGGGAGCTTGAAACCTTTACAGTAGGGATCTTTGATACGCTGAATCTGATGGTGTGATTTTCATCTAGGTTATATGACTTTTAGGGGTTACTTCCCCTTTTTTTTGAAAATAAGGCAAATTTTCTCAGGTTCATTACTTTTGGTGGGTAAGACAAAACTTGATTAAACTTATATATTTGAGATCAGCATAAAAATTCGATTTTTTATTGTAAATGCATCATTTCAATTTAATAAGAAGTCAGAATGATGTCGACGGCAAAAACTGATGACACGAATTAAAATCTTGCTTCAGAACTTTGCTGGCATACCGAAAACGCAGTTTTTGTTACGAATAGATTTCACAGCCGGCAAGAAAACTATTGGTTGAATAAATCAGTATTTTTAATTTTAACATCCAACGGATTTTCACTTTTTCATATTTCAAGTTCTTTTTTCAATTGCAAACAGGGATATTGCAAAAAGAGGCCCTCAGAGAGATTCATTGTAATCTCTTATGACTTTATCTGGTGAGTGATGACATAACATGGCTTTATTTTATGACCGCGATGGATTATTATATGACTTTGTTTCTGATGGTCTTTCTGAAGTTTTAATATGGTTTTTTCCTTTCCTTTGAAAATATTCTTTTATGGAAAAATATTTTTTTAATCAAATAAAAAGATAAGACTGCCAACTTAAAGCCACAATCATATATTATATTTATAGCCACAATCATGGCAGTGGTTAAGTATGGCTCTGAAACGTTGGTGAATCGAAAGACCTGGAAGATCTGTTGAGTATTTTCCAAAACTGTCTCCTAAACATAGTTCTAGGTATTGGGTTTTCAGTAACCGTATACCAACTATAATATGTATGAAAAATATGATTCAATCCCACTTTCTGGGGTTACAATCAAAGATAGGTTAAGACAGCTAAGGAACATTCTAAGGATAACAAGATTGTTAAAGACTGTTCTTCTTTGGCAATTTATCTAAGGCCAAACAAAAGGCAGGTCGTCCCAAAAAGGGGTGGTTAAGGCTCATTAGAAAGGATTAAAGAGCTTAGAACTTCGTGGGAGGGGGTAAAGAGTGAACCTTTAATAAATTAGGTTGGGGGAGGAGCTATCGAACTTGCGCAGTTGTTTCATGTGAAGTGATGCTGCAATAAACTATTAGCTGTAGTATATATATATATATATATATATATATATATATATATATATATATATATATATATATATATATATATATATATATATATATATATATATATATATATATATATATATATATATATATATATATATATATATATATATATATATATATATATATTCTATTAATCGAGATAATTTTCTGAATAAATATAGAAAAAAACGAGTGGGTGTTTTTCTTTCCAACCTATTAACCAAAATTCCAATACAGCCGTGAGATAACTGACTTAAATACTGGGAGATCCGGGGAAAGTTTTTTGATCTGAACACCTGTGTCATATGTCATATCCCTTAGATACGAGTTCAAACTCATTTATCTTCATTTTCAGATAAATGTTTAACATTAATATCAGGAATATAAGAATTAGCAATTAAGCTTTGGTTTATTCAGGCAAAATATAGGTGGTACACACAAAGCAGGAATGATTAGTATTCTCTCCGATCCTTCCCCACTCTCCCTCTCCCACCCCCCCCCCCCCCAAAAAAAGAAAAGAAGTGACTGAAAATACACAGAGCTGAAATCCAGTTATTCACGCTTTAAAACCTTTTTTATTCAAATGTCGAAATGGAGACACTTTCATTTTTGTTTTATGAATTACCCCCCCCCCACCCAGTCCTCTCCTCCTAGACTAAATTTCTACAGGCTTGTTACCCAGAGCACAAAAGTAAAAATACTACGAATAGTTCAACTTTTTTTGAAAAAAAATTAAAATGAAACAAGTATAGGTTTTCCTTTTCCTTTATGCATTGAAACTAAATTCTATAAATGGCTATTTTCATCTTTTTGACTATTTGGCTAATTAGTTGTTTTGCTAAAATTGGAAATTGCTATAATGGCTATTACTATAATTGGCTATTTGCTATACTGGCTATTTGGCTATTTTGCTATAATGGCTTTTTCATCTTTCATTATCATTCTTATATTTGCAGAACGGTAAATCAAATAGTAGAAAATACTTACCATACCCTTTTTGTATTATTGGTCAAATATAAAGTAACGATAAAAATAAACGATTTTATTTTGTTTAAATGTAGATCGGCATTTAATTTAAGCAAAATGCATTAATTTAAACGGCATTAATTTAAACAGGATTTAATTTAAACAAAACTACATTTAAACAAAATGTATTTTGTTTAAATGTAGATCTCATACTTTTTGTCTAAAATAATAAAAAAAATAAAATACTTTGCTGCGATAGCAGCAAATTGATAAAGATCGAACATAGTGACCAAAAGCTTAAAAAATTTGTTTTTAAAAAGCTGTCTAGTGAGGCAAATTTTCGTTGCTGATCCTGGAATGGTAACTACTATTTCGATTAGTCTTAATAGTAAAATACTATTTTTGAAACAAATTAGCAGGAATTTTGAAATAGAGCTTGATATCCTTTGAAAATGGCGTTCGGTCGAAATAAAACTGCTTTTTTGTAGGTGTAGCACTGATGTGTCCCCGTTTTTTCTTCATGGCTAGCGGGGCACTGGAACATCATAGAGAGCAGTTTAAGCGCTCATTTGAAAGCTTAATTTCTATCTAATCGCATTTTATTATAAATTCAACTTGATAGCGACATCAAAAATTGCAACATCGCACCCCAAAGGTGTAGTTTGGGTGTCATTTCTAGGATGGAAAGGCTGAGAAGAATGAAAAAGGTAGCATCATTATATTCAAAGTTGAAAACCCCAAACCTAAGGTTTATCTCCCCTCTTGTATATCTCCCCTCCAAGCCGTCTAAATATTCTTCATGAATTTTCTACTGGCTAAAAAAACTAGCAAGACGAAAGAAACGTAAAGAAGAGAGAAACGAGGATAATACCAGCCAGTGAAAATAACGAAGAGGACAAAGCAAATGTTTCGGTCCAGACCTCTGCTTGACCGTCTTCAGTGCAAAAAATATAAAAAAAAACAGATAAAAAACCAAAGGATAAACTAAAAACCAATGAAATTTAGAAATGCCATTCATATCAGATTTGTATTTTTTTATTAAGTCACCCTTTCACCGTTGCTTTGAAAGGGTTTTTCCTATTTTAGGTTCAGTGTTTGTTTTAAGGTTTGGGTTTTATTTTATCCTTTGGATTTTTAGTCGGTATTTTATTTATTATTTTGCATCGAGGACGGTCAAGCGAAGGTCATGACCGAAATATTTGCACAGTCCTGTTCGTTTTTTTCACTGGCTGTTATTATCCTCGTTTCTCTGTTTTTTACGTTTCTTTCGTCACGTCCTGATTAGCCAGTGTGGTCTCAG